>NW_026909369.1:0-65977 GCF_033115175.1 Lepus europaeus | reverse complement strand
GGGTCTGGCAGGCTCCGGGGCAAATGGACTACGGAAGCCGAGAGGGGCCCGTCCGCGCCAAAACCCAAAACGCGCTGCGGCCTCCAGGGACACAGGGCACACAAGTGGCTGTGTGGCTTGCAGTGCCCGACCAGAGGGAGGGAGGTTGTCTGGCTGCTGAGGCGCAGCCGGTGTCAGCCCTTCGGGGAACTGCCCGTGGATGCTTCGGGAATGGGGGCTGCCAACTCAGTACCCCCGTTCCCTGTGGCTGCAGCCAGCCAGGGGGATCCAGGGTCGGGCGCGCCCGCGGGCCTGGGGGGCTTCTTGCCTGTGTGCAGGGCTTCTACGCACAAGGTGGCACCTCATCCCGGCCCAAGGGTGGTGGCAGGAACCCAGGAGGCGCTCGGGGACTCAGCAGGGCCCGCCCCTGGGGCCAGGGGTCTGGCAAGCTCCGGGGGCAAGTGGACTACGGAAGCCGAGAGGGGCCCGTCCGCGCCAAAACCCAAAATGCGCTGCGGCCTCCAGGGACACAGGGGACACAAGTGGCTGTGTGGCTTGCAGTGCCCGACCAGAGGGAGGGAGGTTGTCTGGCTGCTGAGGCGCAGCCGGTGTCAGCCCTTCGGGGAACTGCCCGTGGATGCTTCGGAAATGGGGGCTGCCAACTCAGTACCCCCGTTCCCTGTGGCTGCAGCCAGCCAGGGGGCTCCAGGGTCGGGCGCGCCCGCGGGCCTGGGGGGCTTCTTGCCTGTGTGCAGGGCTTCTACGCACAAGGTGGCACCTCATCCCGGCCCAAGGGTGGTGGCAGGAACTCAGGAGGCGCTCGGGGACTCAGCAGGGCCCGCCTCTGGGGCCAGGGGTCTGGCAGGCTCCGGGGCAAATGGACTACGGAAGCCGAGAGGGGCCCGTCCGCGCCAAAACCCAAAACGCGCTGCGGCCTCCAGGGACAAAGGGGACACAAGTGGCTGTGTGGCTTGCAGGGCCCGACCAGAGGGAGGGAGGTTGTCTGGCTGCTGAGGCGCAGCCGGTGTCAGCCCTTCGGGGAACTGCCCGTGGATGCTTCGGGAATGGGGGCTGCCAACTCAGAACCCCCGTTCCCTGTGGCTGCAGCCAGCCAGGGGGATCCAGGGTCGGGCGCGCCCGCGGGCCTGGGGGGCTTCTTGCCTGTGTGCAGGGCTTCTACGCACAAGGTGGCACCACATAACGGCCCAAGGGTGGTGGCAGGAACTCAGGAGGCACTCAGGGACTCAGCAGGGCCCGCCTCTGGGGCAAGGGGTCTGGCAGGCTCCGGGGCAAATGGACTACGGAAGCCGAGAGGGGCCCGTCCGCGCCAAAACCCAAAACGCGCTGCGGCCTCCAGGGACACAGGGGACACAAGTGGCTGTGTGGCTTGCAGTGCCCGACCAGAGGGAGGGAGGTTGTCTGGCTGCTGATGCGCAGCCGGTGTCAGCCCTTCGGGGAACTGCCCGTGGATGCTTCGGGAATGGGGGCTGCCAACTCAGTACCCCCGTTCCCTGTGGCTGCAGCCAGCCAGGGGGCTCCAGGGTCGGGCGCGCCCGCGGGCCTGGGGGGCTTCTTGCCTGTGTGCAGGGATTCTACGCACAAGGTGGCACCTCATCCCGGCCCAAGGGTGGTGGCAGGAACTCAGGAGGCACTCGGGGACTCAGCAGGGCCCGCCTCTGGGGCCAGGGGTCTGGCAGGCTCCGGGGCAAATGGACTACGGAAGCCGAGAGGGGCCCGTCCGCGCCAAAACCCAAAACGCGCTGCGGCCTCCAGGGACACAGGGGACACAAGTGGCTGTGTGGCTTGCAGTGCCCGACCAGAGGGAGGGAGGTTGTCTGGCTGCTGAGGCGCAGCCGGTGTCAGCCCTTCGGGGAACTGCCCGTGGATGCTTCGGGAATGGGGGCTGCCAACTCAGAACCCCCGTTCCCTGTGGCTGCAGCCAGCCAGGGGGCTCCAGGGTCGGGCGCGCCCGCGGGCCTGGGGGGCTTCTTGCCTGTGTGCAGGGCTTCTACGCACAAGGTGGCACCACATCCCGGCCCAAGGGTGGTGGCAGGAACTCAGGAGGCACTCGGGGACTCAGCAGGGCCCGCCCCTGGGGCAAGGGGTCTGGCAGGCTCCGGGGCAAATGGACTACGGAAGCCGAGAGGGGCCCGTCCGCGCCAAAACCCAAAACGCGCTGCGGCCTCCAGGGACACAGGGGACACAAGTGGCTGTGTGGCTTGCAGTGCCCGACCAGAGGGAGGGAGGTTGTCTGGCTGCTGAGGCGCAGCCGGTGTCAGCCCTTCGGGGAACTGCCCGTGGATGCTTCGGGAATGGGGGCTGCCAACTCAGAACCCCCGTTCCCTGTGGCTGCAGCCAGCCAGGGGGCTCCAGGGTCGGGCGCGCCCGCGGGCCTGGGGGGCTTCTTGCCTGTGTGCAGGGCTTCTACGCACAAGGTGGCACCACATCCCGGCCCAAGGGTGGTGGCAGGAACTCAGGAGGCACTCGGGGACTCAGCAGGGCCCGCCCCTGGGGCAAGGGGTCTGGCAGGCTCCGGGGCAAATGGACTACGGAAGCCGAGAGGGGCCCGTCCGCGCCAAAACCCAAAACGCGCTGCGGCCTCCAGGGACACAGGGGACACAAGTGGCTGTGTGGCTTGCAGTGCCCGACCAGAGGGAGGGAGGTTGTCTGGCTGCTGAGGCGCAGCCGGTGTCAGCCCTTTGGGGAACTGCCCGTGGATGCTTCGGGAATGGGGGCTGCCAACTCAGAACCCCCGTTCCCTGTGGCTGCAGCCAGCCAGGGGGCTCCAGGGTCGGGCGCGCCCGCGGGCCTGGGGGGCTTCTTGCCTGTGTGCAGGGCTTCTACGCACAAGGTGGCACCACATCCCGGCCCAAGGGTGGTGGCAGGAACTCAGGAGGCACTCGGGGACTCAGCAGGGCCCGCCCCTGGGGCAAGGGGTCTGGCAGGCTCCGGGGCAAATGGACTACGGAAGCCGAGAGGGGCCCGTCCGCGCCAAAACCCAAAACGCGCTGCGGCCTCCAGGGACACAGGGGACACAAGTGGCTGTGTGGCTTGCAGTGCCCGACCAGAGGGAGGGAGGTTGTCTGGCTACTGAGGCGCAGCCGGTGTCAGCCCTTCGGGGAACTGCCCGTGGATGCTTCGGGAATGGGGGCTGCCAACTCAGAACCCCCGTTCCCTGTGGCTGCAGCCAGCCAGGGGGCTCCAGGGTCGGGCGCGCCCGCGGGCCTGGGGGGCTTCTTGCCTGTGTGCAGGGCTTCTACGCACAAGGTGGCACCACATCCCGGCCCAAGGGTGGTGGCATGAACTCAGGAGGCACTCAGGGACTCAGCAGGGCCCGCCCCTGGGGCAAGGGGTCTGGCAGGCTCCGGGGCAAATGGACTACGGAAGCCGAGAGGGGCCCGTCCGCGCCAAAACCCAAAACGCGCTGCGGCCTCCAGGGACACAGGGGACACAAGTGGCTGTGTGGCTTGCAGTGCCCGACCAGAGGGAGGGAGGTTGTCTGGCTGCTGAGGCGCAGCCGGTGTCAGCCCTTCGGGGAACTGCCCGTGGATGCTTCGGGAATGGGGGCTGCCAACTCAGTACCCCCGTTCCCTGTGGCTGCAGCCAGCCAGGGGGCTCCAGGGTCGGGCGCGCCCGTGGGCCTGGGGGGCTTCTTGCCTGTGTGCAGGGCTTCTACGCACAAGGTGGCACCTCATCCCGGCCCAAGGGTGGTGGCAGGAACTCAGGAGGCGCTCGGGGACTCAGCAGGGCCCGCCTCTGGGGCCAGGGGTCTGGCAGGCTCCGGGGCAAATGGACTACGGAAGCCGAGAGGGGCCCGTCCGCGCCACAACCCAAAACGCGCTGCGGCCTCCAGGGACAAAGGGGACACAAGTGGCTGTGTGGCTTGCAGGGCCCGACCCGAGGGAGGGAGGTTGTCTGGCTGCTGAGGCGCAGCCGGTGTCAGCCCTTCGGGGAACTGCCCGTGGATGCTTCGGGAATGGGGGCTGCCAACTCAGAACCCCCGTTCCCTGTGGCTGCAGCCAGCCAGGGGGCTCCAGGGTCGGGCGCGCCCGCGGGCCTGGGGGGCTTCTTGCCTGTGTGCAGGGCTTCTACGCACAAGGTGGCACCACATCCCGGCCCAAGGGTGGTGGCAGGAACTCAGGAGGCACTCAGGGACTCAGCAGGGCCCGCCTCTGGGGCAAGGGGTCTGGCAGGCTCCGGGGCAAATGGACTACGGAAACCGAGAGGGGCCCGTCCGCGCCAAAACCCAAAACGCGCTGCGGCCTCCAGGGACACAGGGGACACAAGTGGCTGTGTGGCTTGCAGTGCCCGACCAGAGGGAGGGAGGTTGTCTGGCTGCTGATGCGCAGCCGGTGTCAGCCCTTCGGGGAACTGCCCGTGGATGCTTCGGGAATGGGGGCTGCCAACTCAGAACCCCCGTTCCCTGTGGCTGCAGCCAGCCAGGGGGCTCCAGGGTCGGGCGCGCCCGCGGGCCTTGGGGGCTTCTTGCCTGTGTGCAGGGCTTCTACGCACAAGGTGGCACCACATCCCGGCCCAAGGGTGGTGGCAGGAACTCAGGAGGCACTAAGGGACTCAGCAGGGCCCGCCCCTGGGGCAAGGGGTCTGGCAGGCTCCGGGGCAAATGGACTACGGAAGCCGAGAGGGGCCCGTCCGCGCCAAAACCCAAAACGCGCTGCGGCCTCCAGGGACACAGGGGACACAAGTGGCTGTGTGGCTTGCAGTGCCCGACCAGAGGGAGGGAGGTTGTCTGGCTGCTGAGGCGCAGCCGGTGTCAGCCCTTCGGGGAACTGCCCGTGGATGCTTCGGGAATGGGGGCTGCCAACTCAGAACCCCCGTTCCCTGTGGCTGCAGCCAGCCAGGGGGCTCCAGGGTCGGGCGCGCCCGCGGGCCTGGGGGGCTTCTTGCCTGTGTGCAGGGCTTCTACGCACAAGGTGGCACCACATCCCGGCCCAAGGGTGGTGGCAGGAACTCAGGAGGCACTCGGGGACTCAGCAGGGCCCGCCCCTGGGGCAAGGGGTCTGGCAGGCTCCGGGGCAAATGGACTACGGAAGCCGAGAGGGGCCCGTGCGCGCCAAAACCCAAAACGCGCTGCGGCCTCCAGGGACACAGGGGACACAAGTGGCTGTGTGGCTTGCAGTGCCCGACCAGAGGGAGGGAGGTTGTCTGGCTGCTGAGGCGCAGCCGGTGTCAGCCCTTCGGGGAACTGCCCGTGGATGCTTCGGGAATGGGGCCTCCAACTCAGAACCCCCGTTCCCTGTGGCTGCAGCCAGCCAGGGGGCTCCAGGGTCGGGCGCGCCCGCGGGCCTGGGGGGCTTCTTGCCTGTGTGCAGGGCTTCTACGCACAAGGTGGCACCACATCCCGGCCCAAGGGTGGTGGCAGGAACTCAGGAGGCACTCAGGGACTCAGCAGGGCCCGCCCCTGGGGCAAGGGGTCTGGCAGGCTCCGGGGCAAATGGACTACGGAAGCCGAGAGGGGCCCGTCCGCGCCAAAACCCAAAACGCGCTGCGGCCTCCAGGGACACAGGGGACACAAGTGGCTGTGTGGCTTGCAGTGCCCGACCAGAGGGAGGGAGGTTGTCTGGCTACTGAGGCGCAGCCGGTGTCAGCCCTTCGGGGAACTGCCCGTGGATGCTTCGGGAATGGGGGCTGCCAACTCAGAACCCCCGTTCCCTGTGGCTGCAGCCAGCCAGGGGGCTCCAGGGTCGGGCGCGCCCGCGGGCCTGGGGGGCTTCTTGCCTGTGTGCAGGGCTTCTACGCACAAGGTGGCACCACATCCCGGCCCAAGGGTGGTGGCATGAACTCAGGAGGCACTCAGGGACTCAGCAGGGCCCGCCCCTGGGGCAAGGGGTCTGGCAGGCTCCGGGGCAAATGGACTACGGAAGCCGAGAGGGGCCCGTCCGCGCCAAAACCCAAAACGCGCTGCGGCCTCCAGGGACACAGGGGACACAAGTGGCTGTGTGGCTTGCAGTGCCCGACCAGAGGGAGGGAGGTTGTCTGGCTGCTGATGCGCAGCCGGTGTCAGCCCTTCGGGGAACTGCCCGTGGATGCTTCGGGAATGGGGGCTGCCAACTCAGTACCCCCATTCCCTGTGGCTGCAGCCAGCCAGGGGGCTCCAGGGTCGGGCGCGCCCGCGGGCCTGGGGGGCTTCTTGCCTGTGTGCAGGGCTTCTACGCACAAGGTGGCACCTCATCCCGGCCCAAGGGTGGTGGCAGGAACTCAGGAGGCGCTCGGGGACTCAGCAGGGCCCGCCTCTGGGGCCAGGGGTCTGGCAGGCTCCGGGGCAAATGGACTACGGAAGCCGAGAGGGGCCCGTCCGCGCCAAAACCCAAAACGCGCTGCGGCCTCCAGGGACACAGGGGACACAAGTGGCTGTGTGGCTTGCAGTGCCCGACCAGAGGGAGGGAGGTTGTCTGGCTGCTGAGGCGCAGCCGGTGTCAGCCCTTCGGGGAACTGCCCGTGGATGCTTCGGGAATGGGGGCTGCCAACTCAGAACCCCCGTTCCCTGTGGCTGCAGCCAGCCAGGGGGCTCCAGGGTCGGGCGCGCCCGCGGGCCTGGGGGGCTTCTTGCCTGTGTGCAGGGCTTCTACGCACAAGGTGGCACCACATCCCGGCCCAAGGTTGGTGGCAGGAACTCAGGAGGCACTCAGGGACTCAGCAGGGCCCGCCCCTGGGGCAAGGGGTCTGGCAGGCTCCGGGGCAAATGGACTACGGAAGCCGAGAGGGGCCCGTCCGTGCCAAAACCCAAAATGCGCTGCGGCCTCCAGGGACACAGGGGACACAAGTGGCTGTGTGGCTTGCAGTGCCCGACCAGAGGGAGGGAGGTTGTCTGGCTGCTGAGGCGCAGCCGGTGTCAGCCCTTCGGGGAACTGCCCGTGGATGCTTCGGGAATGGGGGCTGCCAACTCAGAACCCCCGTTCCCTGTGGCTGCAGCCAGCCAGGGGGCTCCAGGGTCGGGCGCGCCCGCGGGCCTGGGGGGCTTCTTGCCTGTGTGCAGGGCTTCTACGCACAAGGTGGCACCACATCCCGGCCCAAGGGTGGTGGCATGAACGCAGGAGGCACTCGGGGACTCAGCAGGGCCCGCCCCTGGGGCAAGGGTTCTGGCAGGCTCCGGGGCAAATGGACTACGGAAGCCGAGAGGGGCCCGTCCGCGCCAAAACCCAAAACGCGCTGCGGCCTCCAGGGACACAGGGGACACAAGTGGCTGTGTGGCTTGCAGTGCCCGACCAGAGGGAGGGAGGTTGTCTGGCTGCTGAGGCGCAGCCGGTGTCAGCCCTTCGGGGAACTGCCCGTGGATGCTTCGGGAATGGGGGCTGCCAACTCAGTACCCCCGTTCCCTGTGGCTGCAGCCAGCCAGGGGGCTCCAGGGTCGGGCGCGCCCGCGGGCCTGGGGGGCTTCTTGCCTGTGTGCAGGGCTTCTACGCACAAGGTGGCACCACATCCCGGCCCAAGGGTGGTGGCAGGAACTCAGGAGGCACTCAGGGACTCAGCAGGGCCCGCCCCTGGGGCAAGGGGTCTGGCAGGCTCCGGGGCAAATGGACTACGGAAGCCGAGAGGGGCCCGTCCGCGCCAAAACCCAAAACGCGCTGCGGCCTCCAGGGACACAGGGGACACAAGTGGCTGTGTGGCTTGCAGTGCCCGACCAGAGGGAGGGAGGTTGTCTGGCTGCTGAGGCGCAGCCAGTGTCAGCCCTTCGGGGAACTGCCCGTGGATGCTTCGGGAATGGGGGCTGCCAACTCAGAACCCCCGTTCCCTGTGGCTGCAGCCAGCCAGGGGGCTCCAGGGTCGGGCGCGCCCGCGGGCCTGGGGGGCTTCTTGCCTGTGTGCAGGGCTTCTACGCACAAGGTGGCACCACATCCCGGCCCAAGGGTGGTGGCAGGAACTCAGGAGGCACTCAGGGACTCAGCAGGGCCCGCCCCTGGGGCAAGGGGTCTGGCAGGCTCCGGGGCAAATGGACTACGGAAGCCGAGAGGGGCCCGTCCGCGCCAAAACCCAAAACGCGCTGCGGCCTCCAGGGACACAGGGGACACAAGTGGCTGTGTGGCTTGCAGTGCCCGACCAGAGGGAGGGAGGTTGTCTGGCTGCTGAGGCGCAGCCGGTGTCAGCCCTTCGGGGAACTGCCCGTGGATGCTTCGGGAATGGGGGCTGCCAACTCAGAACCCCCGTTCCCTGTGGCTGCAGCCAGCCAGGGGGCTCCAGGGTCGGGCGCGCCCGCGGGCCTGGGGGGCTTCTTGCCTGTGTGCAGGGCTTCTACGCACAAGGTGGCACCACATCCCGGCCCAAGGGTGGTGGCAGGAACTCAGGAGGCACTCGGGGACTCAGCAGGGCCCGCCCCTGGGGCAAGGGGTCTGGCAGGCTCCGGGGCAAATGGACTACGGAAGCCGAGAGGGGCCCGTCCGTGCCAAAACCCAAAATGCGCTGCGGCCTCCAGGGACCCAGGGGACACAAGTGGCTGTGTGGCTTGCAGTGCCCGACCAGAGGGAGGGAGGTTGTCTGGCTGCTGAGGCGCAGCCGGTGTCAGCCCTTCGGGGAACTGCCCGTGGATGCTTCGGGAATGGGGGCTGCCAACTCAGAACCCCCGTTCCCTGTGGCTGCAGCCAGCCAGGGGGCTCCAGGGTCGGGCGCGCCCGCGGGCCTGGGGGGCTTCTTGCCTGTGTGCAGGGCTTCTACGCACAAGGTGGCACCACATCCCGGCCCAAGGGTGGTGGCAGGAACTCAGGAGGCACTCGGGGACTCAGCAGGGCCCGCCCCTGGGGCAAGGGGTCTGGCAGGCTCCGGGGCAAATGGACTACGGAAGCCGAGAGGGGCCCGTCCGCGCCAAAACCCAAAACGCGCTGCGGCCTCCAGGGACACAGGGGACACAAGTGGCTGTGTGGCTTGCAGTGCCCGACCAGAGGGAGGGAGGTTGTCTGGCTGCTGAGGCGCAGCCGGTGTCAGCCCTTCGGGGAACTGCCCGTGGATGCTTCGGGAATGGGGGCTGCCAACTCAGAACCCCCGTTCCCTGTGGCTGCAGCCAGCCAGGGGGCTCCAGGGTCGGGCGCGCCCGCGGGCCTAGGGGCTTCTTGCCTGTGTGCAGGGCTTCTACGCACAAGGTGGCACCACATCCCGGCCCAAGGGTGGTGGCAGGAACTCAGGAGGCACTCGGGGACTCAGCAGGGCCCGCCCCTGGGGCAAGGGGTCTGGCAGGCTCCGGGGCAAATGGACTACGGAAGCCGAGAGGGGCCCGTCCGCGCCAAAACCCAAAACGCGCTGCGGCCTCCAGGGACACAGGGGACACAAGTGGCTGTGTGGCTTGCAGTGCCCGACCAGAGGGAGGGAGGTTGTCTGGCTGCTGAGGCGCAGCCGGTGTCAGCCCTTCGGGGAACTGCCCGTGGATGCTTCGGGAATGGGGGCTGCCAACTCAGAACCCCCGTTCCCTGTGGCTGCAGCCAGCCAGGGGGCTCCAGGGTCGGGCGCGCCCGCGGGCCTGGGGGGCTTCTTGCCTGTGTGCAGGGCTTCTACGCACAAGGTGGCACCACATCCCGGCCCAAGGGTGGTGGCAGGAACTCAGGAGGCACTCGGGGACTCAGCAGGGCCCGCCCCTGGGGCAAGGGGTCTGGCAGGCTCCGGGGCAAATGGACTACGGAATCCGAGAGGGGCCCGTCCGCGCCAAAACCCAAAACGCGCTGCGGCCTCCAGGGACACAGGGGACACAAGTGGCTGTGTGGCTTGCAGTGCCCGACCAGAGGGAGGGAGGTTGTCTGGCTGCTGAGGCGCAGCCGGTGTCAGCCCTTCGGGGAACTGCCCGTGGATGCTTCGGGAATGGGGGCTGCCAACTCAGTACCCCCGTTCCCTGTGGCTGCAGCCAGCCCGGGGGCTCCAGTGTCGGGCGCACCCGTGGGCCTGGGGGGCTTCTTGCCTGTGTGCAGGGCTTCTACGCACAAGGTGGCACCTCATCCCGGCCCAAGGGTGGTGGCAGGAACTCAGGAGGCGCTCGGGGACTCAGCAGGGCCCGCCTCTGGGGCCAGGGGTCTGGCAGGCTCCCGGGCAAATGGACTACGGAAGCCGAGAGGGGCCCGTCCGCGCCAAAACCCAAAACGCGCTGCGGCCTCCAGGGACAAAGGGGACACAAGTGGCTGTGTGGCTTGCAGTGCCCGACCAGAGGGAGGGAGGTTGTCTGGCTGCTGAGGTGCAGCCGGTGTCAGCCCTTCGGGGAACTGCCCGTGGATGCTTCGGGAATGGGGGCTGCCAACTCAGAACCCCCGTTCCCTGTGGCTGCAGCCAGCCAGGGGGCTCCAGGGTCGGGCGCGCCCGCGGGCCTGGGGGGCTTCTTGCCTGTGTGCAGGGCTTCTACGCACAAGGTGGCACCACATCCCGGCCCAAGGGTGGTGGCAGGAACTCAGGAGGCACTCAGGGACTCAGCAGGGCCCGCCCCTGGGGCAAGGGGTCTGGCAGGCTCCGGGGCAAATGGACTACGGAAGCCGAGAGGGGCCCGTCCGCGCCAAAACCCAAAACGCGCTGCGGCCTCCAGGGACACAGGGGACACAAGTGGCTGTGTGGCTTGCAGTGCCCGACCAGAGGGAGGGAGGTTGTCTGGCTGCTGAGGCGCAGCCGGTGTCAGCCCTTCGGGGAACTGCCCGTGGATGCTTCGGGAATGGGGGCTGCCAACTCAGAACCCCCGTTCCCTGTGGCTGCAGCCAGCCAGGGGGCTCCAGGGTCGGGCGCGCCCGCGGGCCTGGGGGGCTTCTTGCCTGTGTGCAGGGCTTCTACGCACAAGGTGGCACCACATCCCGGCCCAAGGGTGGTGGCAGGAACTCAGGAGGCACTCGGGGACTCAGCAGGGCCCGCCCCTGGGGCAAGGGGTCTGGCAGGCTCCGGGGCAAATGGACTACGGAAGCCGAGAGGGGCCCGTCCGCGCCAAAACCCAAAACGCGCTGCGGCCTCCAGGGACACAGGGGACACAAGTGGCTGTGTGGCTTGCAGTGCCCGACCAGAGGGAGGGAGGTTGTCTGGCTGCTGAGGCGCAGCCGGTGTCAGCCCTTCGGGGAACTGCCCGTGGATGCTTCGGGAATGGGGGCTGCCAACTCAGAACCCCCGTTCCCTGTGGCTGCAGCCAGCCAGGGGGCTCCAGGTTCGGGCGCGCCCGCGGGCCTGGGAGGCTTCTTGCCTGTGTGCAGGGCTTCTACGTACAAGGTGGCACCACATCCCGGCCCAAGGGTGGTGGCAGGAACTCAGGAGGCACTCAGGGACTCAGCAGGGCCCGCCCCTGGGGCAAGGGGTCTGGCAGGCTCCGGGCAAATGGACTACGGAAGCCGAGAGGGGCCCGTCCGCGCCAAAACCCAAAACGCGCTGCGGCCTCCAGGGACACAGGGGACACAAGTGGCTGTGTGGCTTGCAGTGCCCGACCAGAGGGAGGGAGGTTGTCTGGCTACTGAGGCGCAGCCGGTGTCAGCCCTTCGGGGAACTGCCCGTGGATGCTTCGGGAATGGGGGCTGCCAACTCAGAACCCCCGTTCCCTGTGGCTGCAGCCAGCCAGGGGGCTCCAGGGTCGGGCGCGCCCGCGGGCCTGGGGGGCTTCTTGCCTGTGTGCAGGGCTTCTACGCACAAGGTGGCACCACATCCCGGCCCAAGGGTGGTGGCATGAACTCAGGAGGCACTCAGGGACTCAGCAGGGCCCGCCCCTGGGGCAAGGGGTCTGGCAGGCTCCGGGGCAAATGGACTACGGAAGCCGAGAGGGGCCCGTCCGCGCCAAAACCCAAAACGCGCTGCGGCCTCCAGGGACACAGGGGACACAAGTGGCTGTGTGGCTTGCAGTGCCCGACCAGAGGGAGGGAGGTTGTCTGGCTGCTGAGGCGCAGCCGGTGTCAGCCCTTCGGGGAACTGCCCGTGGATGCTTCGGGAATGGGGGCTGCCAACTCAGTACCCCCATTCCCTGTGGCTGCAGCCAGCCAGGGGGCTCCAGGGTCGGACGCGCCCGCGGGCCTGGGGGGCTTCTTGCCTGTGTGCAGGGCTTCTACGCACAAGGTGGCACCTCATCCCGGCCCAAGGGTGGTGGCAGGAACTCAGGAGGCACTCAGGGACTCAGCAGGGCCCGCCCCTGGGGCAAGGGGTCTGGCAGGCTCCGGGGCAAATGGACTACGGAAGCCGAGAGGGGCCCGTCCGCGCCAAAACCCAAAACGCGCTGCGGCCTCCAGGGACACAGGGGACACAAGTGGCTGTGTGGCTTGCAGTGCCCGACCAGAGGGAGGGAGGTTGTCTGGCTGCTGATGCGCAGCCGGTGTCAGCCCTTCGGGGAACTGCCCGTGGATGCTTCGGGAATGGGGGCTGCCAACTCAGTACCCCCATTCCCTGTGGCTGCAGCCAGCCAGGGGGCTCCAGGGTCGGGCGCGCCCGCGGGCCTGGGGGGCTTCTTGCCTGTGTGCAGGGCTTCTACGCACAAGGTGGCACCTCATCCCGGCCCAAGGGTGGTGGCAGGAACTCAGGAGGCGCTCGGGGACTCAGCAGGGCCCGCCTCTGGGGCCAGGGGTCTGGCAGGCTCCGGGGTAAATGGACTACGGAAGCCGAGAGGGGCCCGTCCGCGCCAAAACCCAAAACGCGCTGCGGCCTCCAGGGACACAGGGGACACAAGTGGCTGTGTGGCTTGCAGTGCCCGACCAGAGGGAGGGAGGTTGTCTGGCTGCTGAGGCGCAGCCGGTGTCAGCCCTTCGGGGAACTGCCCGTGGATGCTTCGGGAATGGGGGCTGCCAACTCAGAACCCCCGTTCCCTGTGGCTGCAGCCAGCCAGGGGGCTCCAGGGTCGGGCGCGCCCGCGGGCCTGGGGGGCTTCTTGCCTGTGTGCAGGGCTTCTACGCACAAGGTGGCACCACATCCCGGCCCAAGGTTGGTGGCAGGAACTCAGGAGGCACTCAGGGACTCAGCAGGGCCCGCCCCTGGGGCAAGGGGTCTGGCAGGCTCCGGGGCAAATGGACTACGGAAGCCGAGAGGGGCCCGTCCGTGCCAAAACCCAAAATGCGCTGCGGCCTCCAGGGACACAGGGGACACAAGTGGCTGTGTGGCTTGCAGTGCCCGACCAGAGGGAGGGAGGTTGTCTGGCTGCTGAGGCGCAGCCGGTGTCAGCCCTTCGGGGAACTGCCCGTGGATGCTTCGGGAATGGGGGCTGCCAACTCAGAACCCCCGTTCCCTGTGGCTGCAGCCAGCCAGGGGGCTCCAGGGTCGGGCGCGCCCGCGGGCCTGGGGGGCTTCTTGCCTGTGTGCAGGGCTTCTACGCACAAGGTGGCACCACATCCCGGCCCAAGGGTGGTGGCATGAACGCAGGAGGCACTCGGGGACTCAGCAGGGCCCGCCCCTGGGGCAAGGGGTCTGGCAGGCTCCGGGGCAAATGGACTACGGAAGCCGAGAGGGGCCCGTCCGCGCCAAAACCCAAAACGCGCTGCGGCCTCCAGGGACACAGGGGACACAAGTGGCTGTGTGGCTTGCAGTGCCCGACCAGAGGGAGGGAGGTTGTCTGGCTGCTGAGGCGCAGCCGGTGTCAGCCCTTCGGGGAACTGCCCGTGGATGCTTCGGGAATGGGGGCTGCCAACTCAGTACCCCCGTTCCCTGTGGCTGCAGCCAGCCAGGGGGCTCCAGGGTCGGGCGCGCCCGCGGGCCTGGGGGGCTTCTTGCCTGTGTGCAGGGCTTCTACGCACAAGGTGGCACCACATCCCGGCCCAAGGGTGGTGGCAGGAACTCAGGAGGCACTCAGGGTCTCAGCAGGGCCCGCCCCTGGGGCAAGGGGTCTGGCAGGCTCCGGGGCAAATGGACTACGGAAGCCGAGAGGGGCCCGTCCGCGCCAAAACCCAAAACGCGCTGCGGCCTCCAGGGACACAGGGGACACAAGTGGCTGTGTGGCTTGCAGTGCCCGACCAGAGGGAGGGAGGTTGTCTGGCTGCTGAGGCGCAGCCAGTGTCAGCCCTTCGGGGAACTGCCCGTGGATGCTTCGGGAATGGGGGCTGCCAACTCAGAACCCCCGTTCCCTGTGGCTGCAGCCAGCCAGGGGGCTCCAGGGTCGGGCGCGCCCGCGGGCCTGGGGGGCTTCTTGCCTGTGTGCAGGGCTTCTACGCACAAGGTGGCACCACATCCCGGCCCAAGGGTGGTGGCAGGAACTCAGGAGGCACTCAGGGACTCAGCAGGGCCCGCCCCTGGGGCAAGGGGTCTGGCAGGCTCCGGGGCAAATGGACTACGGAAGCCGAGAGGGGCCCGTCCGCGCCAAAACCCAAAACGCGCTGCGGCCTCCAGGGACACAGGGGACACAAGTGGCTGTGTGGCTTGCAGTGCCCGACCAGAGGGAGGGAGGTTGTCTGGCTGCTGAGGCGCAGCCGGTGTCAGCCCTTCGGGGAACTGCCCGTGGATGCTTCGGGAATGGGGGCTGCCAACTCAGTACCCCCGTTCCCTGTGGCTGCAGCCAGCCAGGGGGCTCCAGGGTCGGGCGCACCCGCGGGCCTGGGGGGCTTCTTGCCTGTGTGCAGGGCTTCTACGCCCAAGGTGGCACCTCATCCCGGCCCAAGGGTGGTGGCAGGAACTCAGGAGGCGCTCGGGGACTCAGCAGGGCCCGCCTCTGGGGCCAGGGGTCTGGCAGGCTCCGGGGCAAATGGACTACGGAAGCCGAGAGGGGCCCGTCCGCGCCAAAACCCAAAACGCGCTGCGGCCTCCAGGGACAAAGGGGACACAAGTGGCTGTGTGGCTTGCAGTGCCCGACCAGAGGGAGGGAGGTTGTCTGGCTGCTGAGGCGCAGCCGGTGTCAGCCCTTCGGGGAACTGCCCGTGGATGCTTCGGGAATGGGGGCTGCCAACTCAGAACCCCCGTTCCCTGTGGCTGCAGCCAGCCAGGGGGCTCCAGGGTCGGGCGCGCCCGCGGGCCTGGGGGGCTTCTTGCCTGTGTGCAGGGCTTCTACGCACAAGGTGGCACCACATCCCGGCCCAAGGGTGGTGGCAGGAACTCAGGAGGCACTCGGGGACTCAGCAGGGCCCGCCCCTGGGGCAAGGGGTCTGGCAGGCTCCGGGGCAAATGGACTACGGAAGCCGAGAGGGGCCCGTCCGCGCCAAAACCCAAAACGCGCTGCGGCCTCCAGGGACACAGGGGACACAAGTGGCTGTGTGGCTTGCAGTGCCCGACCAGAGGGAGGGAGGTTGTCTGGCTGCTGAGGCGCAGCCGGTGTCAGCCCTTCGGGGAACTGCCCGTGGATGCTTCGGGAATGGGGGCTGCCAACTCAGAACCCCCGTTCCCTGTGGCTGCAGCCAGCCAGGGGGCTCCAGGGTCGGGCGCGCCCGCGGGCCTAGGGGCTTCTTGCCTGTGTGCAGGGCTTCTACGCACAAGGTGGCACCACATCCCGGCCCAAGGGTGGTGGCAGGAACTCAGGAGGCACTCAGGGACTCAGCAGGGCCCGCCCCTGGGGCAAGGGGTCTGGCAGGCTACGGGGCAAATGGACTACGGAAGCCGAGAGGGGCCCGTCCGCGCCAAAACCCAAAACGCGCTGCGGCCTCCAGGGACACAGGGGACACAAGTGGCTGTGTGGCTTGCAGTGCCCGACCAGAGGGAGGGAGGTTGTCTGGCTGCTGAGGCGCAGCCGGTGTCAGCCCTTCGGGGAACTGCCCGTGGATGCTTCGGGAATGGGGGCTGCCAACTCAGAACCCCCGTTCCCTGTGGCTGCAGCCAGCCAGGGGGCTCCAGGGTCGGGCGCGCCCGCGGGCCTGGGGGGCTTCTTGCCTGTGTGCAGGGCTTCTACGCACAAGGTGGCACCACATCCCGGCCCAAGGGTGGTGGCAGGAACTCAGGAGGCACTCGGGGACTCAGCAGGGCCCGCCCCTGGGGCAAGGGGTCTGGCAGGCTCCGGGGCAAATGGACTACGGAAGCCGAGAGGGGCCCGTCCGCGCCAAAACCCAAAACGCGCTGCGGCCTCCAGGGACACAGGGGACACAAGTGGCTGTGTGGCTTGCAGTGCCCGACCAGAGGGAGGGAGGTTGTCTGGCTGCTGAGGCGCAGCCGGTGTCAGCCCTTCGGGGAACTGCCCGTGGATGCTTCGGGAATGGGGGCTGCCAACTCAGAACCCCCGTTCCCTGTGGCTGCAGCCAGCCAGGGGGCTCCAGGGTCGGGCGCGCCCGCGGGCCTAGGGGCTTCTTGCCTGTGTGCAGGGCTTCTACGCACAAGGTGGCACCACATCCCGGCCCAAGGGTGGTGGCAGGAACTCAGGAGGCACTCGGGGACTCAGCAGGGCCCGCCCTGGGGCAAGGGGTCTGGCAGGCTCCGGGGCAAATGGACTACGGAAGCCGAGAGGGGCCCGTCCGCGCCAAAACCCAAAACGCGCTGCGGCCTCCAGGGACACAGGGGACACAAGTGGCTGTGTGGCTTGCAGTGCCCGACCAGAGGGAGGGAGGTTGTCTGGCTGCTGAGGCGCAGCCGGTGTCAGCCCTTCGGGGAACTGCCCGTGGATGCTTCGGGAATGGGGGCTGCCAACTCAGAACCCCCGTTCCCTGTGGCTGCAGCCAGCCAGTGGGCTCCAGGGTCGGGCGCGCCCGCGGGCCTGGGGGGCTTCTTGCCTGTGTGCAGGGCTTCTACGCACAAGGTGGCACCACATCCCGGCCCAAGGGTGGTGGCAGGAACTCAGGAGGCACTCGGGGACTCAGCAGGGCCCGCCCCTGGGGCAAGGGGTCTGGCAGGCTCCGGGGCAAATGGACTACGGAAGCCGAGAGGGGCCCGTCCGCGCCAAAACCCAAAACGCGCTGCGGCCTCCAGGGACACAGGGGACACAAGTGGCTGTGTGGCTTGCAGTGCCCGACCAGAGGGAGGGAGGTTGTCTGGCTGCTGAGGCGCAGCCGGTGTCAGCCCTTCGGGGAACTGCCCGTGGATGCTTCGGGAATGGGGGCTGCCAACTCAGAACCCCCGTTCCCTGTGGCTGCAGCCAGCCAGGGGGCTCCAGGGTCGGGCGCGCCCGCGGGCCTGGGGGGCTTCTTGCCTGTGTGCAGGGCTTCTACGCACAAGGTGGCACCACATCCCGGCCCAAGGGTGGTGGCAGGAACTCAGGAGGCACTCGGGGACTCAGCAGGGCCGCCCCTGGGGCAAGGGGTCTGGCAGGCTCCGGGGCAAATGGACTACGGAAGCCAAGAGGGGCCCGTCCGCGCCAAAACCCAAAACACGCTGCGGCCTCCAGGTACACAGGGGACACAAGTGGCTGTGTGGCTTGCAGTGCCCGACCAGAGGGAGGGAGGTTGTCTGGCTGCTGAGGCGCAGCCGGTGTCAGCCCTTCGGGGAACTGCCCGTGGATGCTTCGGGAATGGGGGCTGCCAACTCAGAACCCCCGTTCCCTGTGGCTGCAGCCAGCCAGGGGGCTCCAGGGTCGGGCGCGCCCGCGGGCCTGGGGGGCTTCTTGCCTGTGTGCAGGGCTTCTACGCACAAGGTGGCACCACATCCCGGCCCAAGGGTGGTGGCAGGAACTCAGGAGGCACTCAGGGACTCAGCAGGGCCCGCCCCTGGGGCCAGGGGTCTGGCAGGCTCCGGGGCAAATGGACTACGGAAGCCGAGAGGGGCCCGTCCGCGCCAAAACCCAAAACGCGCTGCGGCCTCCAGGGACACAGGGGACACAAGTGGCTGTGTGGCTTGCAGTGCCCGACCAGAGGGAGGGAGGTTGTCTGGCTGCTGAGGCGCAGCCGGTGTCAGCCCTTCGGGGAACTGCCCGTGGATGCTTCGGGAATGGGGGCTGCCAACTCAGTACCCCCGTTCCCTGTGGCTGCAGCCAGCCAGGGGGCTCCAGGGTCGGGCGCACCCGTGGGCCTGGGGGGCTTCTTGCCTGTGTGCAGGGCTTCTACGCACAAGGTGGCACCTCATCCCGGCCCAAGGGTGGTGGCAGGAACTCAGGAGGCGCTCGGGGACTCAGCAGGGCCCGCCTCTGGGGCCAGGGGTCTGGCAGGCTCCGGGGCAAATGGACTACGGAAGCCGAGAGGGGCCCGTCCGCGCCAAAACCCAAAACGCGCTGCGGCCTCCAGGGACAAAGGGGAAACAAGTGGCTGTGTGGCTTGCAGTGCCCGACCAGAGGGAGGGAGGTTGTCTGGCTGCTGAGGCGCAGCCGGTGTCAGCCCTTCGGGGAACTGCCCGTGGATGCTTCGGGAATGGGGGCTGCCAACTCAGAACCCCCATTCCCTGTGGCTGCAGCCAGCCAGGGGGCTCCAGGGTCGGGCGCGCCCGCGGGCCTGGGGGGCTTCTTGCCTGTGTGCAGGGCTTCTACGCACCAGGTGGCACCACATCCCGGCCCAAGGGTGGTGGCAGGAACTCAGGAGGCACTCAGGGACTCAGCAGGGCCCGCCCCTGGGGCAAGGGGTCTGGCAGGCTCCGGGGCAAATGGACTACGGAAGCCGAGAGGGGCCCGTCCGCGCCAAAACCCAAAACGCGCTGCGGCCTCCAGGGACACAGGGGGACACAAGTGGCTGTGTGGCTTGCAGTGCCCGACCAGAGGGAGGGAGGTTGTCTGGCTGCTGAGGCGCAGCCGGTGTCAGCCCTTCGGGGAACTGCCCGTGGATGCTTCGGGAATGGGGGCTGCCAACTCAGAACCCCCGTTCCCTGTGGCTGCAGCCAGCCAGGGGGCTCCAGGGTCGGGCGCGCCCCGCCCGCGGGCCTAGGGGCTTCTTGCCTGTGTGCAGGGCTTCTACGCACAAGGTGGCACCACATCCCGGCCCAAGGGTGGTGGCAGGAACTCAGGAGGCACTCGGGGACTCAGCAGGGCCCGCCCCTGGGGCAAGGGGTCTGGCAGGCTCCGGGGCAAATGGACTACGGAAGCCGAGAGGGGCCCGTCCGCGCCAAAACCCAAAACGCGCTGCGGCCTCCAGGGACACAGGGGACACAAGTGGCTGTGTGGCTTGCAGTGCCCGACCAGAGGGAGGGAGGTTGTCTGGCTGCTGAGGCGCAGCCGGTGTCAGCCCTTCGGGGAACTGCCCGTGGATGCTTCGGGAATGGGGGCTGCCAACTCAGAACCCCCGTTCCCTGTGGCTGCAGCCAGCCAGGGGGCTCCAGGGTCGGGCGCGCCCGCGGGCCTGGGGGGCTTCTTGCCTGTGTGCAGGGCTTCTACGCACAAGGTGGCACCACATCCCGGCCCAAGGGTGGTGGCAGGAACTCAGGAGGCACTCGGGGACTCAGCAGGGCCCGCCCCTGGGGCAAGGGGTCTGGCAGGCTCCGGGGCAAATGGACTACGGAAGCCGAGAGGGGCCCGTCCGCGCCAAAACTCAAAACGCGCTGCGGCCTCCAGGGACACAGGGCACACAAGTGGCTGTGTGGCTTGCAGTGCCCGACCAGAGGGAGGGAGGTTGTCTGGCTGCTGAGGCGCAGCCGGTGTCAGCCCTTCGGGGAACTGCCTGTGGATCCTTGGGAATGGGGGCTGCCAACTCAGTACCCCCGTTCCCTGTGGCTGCAGCCAGCCAGGGGGATCCAGGGTCGGGCGCGCCCGCGGGCCTGGGGGGCTTCTTGCCTGTGTGCAGGGCTTCTACGCACAAGGTGGCACCTCATCCCGGCCCAAGGGTGGTGGCAGGAACCCAGGAGGCGCTCGGGGACTCAGCAGGGCCCGCCCCTGGGACCAGGGGTCTGGCAAGCTCCGGGGGCAAATGGACTACGGAAGCCGAGAGGGGCCCGTCCGCGCCAAAACCCAAAACGCGCTGCGGCCTCCAGGGACACAGGGGACACAAGTGGCTGTGTGGCTTGCAGTGCCCGACCAGAGGGAGGGAGGTTGTCTGGCTGCTGAGGCGCAGCCGGTGTCAGCCCTTCGGGGAACTGCCCGTGGATGCTTCGGGAATGGGGGCTGCCAACTCAGTACCCCCGTTCCCTGTGGCTGCAGCCAGCCAGGGGGCTCCAGGGTCGGGCGCGCCCGCGGGCCTGGGGGGCTTCTTGCCTGTGTGCAGGGCTTCTACGCACAAGGTGGCACCACATCCCGGCCCAAGGGTGGTGGCAGGAACTCAGGAGGCGCTCGGGGATTCAGCAGGGCCCGCCTCTGGGGCCAGGTGTCTGGCAGGCTCCGGGGCAAATGGACTACGGAAGCCGAGAGGGGCCCGTCCGCGCCAAAACCCAAAACGCGCTGCGGCCTCCAGGGACAAAGGGGACACAAGTGGCTGTGTGGCTTGCAGTGCCCGACCAGAGGGAGGGAGGTTGTCTGGCTGCTGAGGCGCAGCCGGTGTCAGCCCTTCGGGGAACTGCCCGTGGATGCTTCGGGAATGGGGGCTGCCAACTCAGTACCCCCGTTCCCTGTGGCTGCAGCCAGCCAGGGGGCTCCAGGGTCGGGCGCGCCCGCGGGCCTGGGGGGCTTCTTGCCTGTGTGCAGGGCTTCTACGCACAAGGTGGCACCACATCCCGGCCCAAGGGTGGTGGCAGGAACTCAGGAGGCGCTCAGGGACTCAGCAGGGCCCGCCTCTGGGGCCAGGGGTCTGGCAGGCTCCGGGGCAAATGGACTACGGAAGCCGAGAGGGGCCCGTCCGCGCCAAAACCCAAAACGCGCTGCGGCCTCCAGGGACAAAGGGGACACAAGTGGCTGTGTGGCTTGCAGTGCCCGACCAGAGGGAGGGAGGTTGTCTGGCTGCTGAGGCGCAGCCGGTGTCAGCCCTTCGGGGAACTGCCCGTGGATGCTTCGGGAATGGGGGCTGCCAACTCAGAACCCCCGTTCCCTGTGGCTGCAGCCAGCCAGGGGGCTCCAGGGTCGGGCGCGCCCGCGGGCCTGGGGGGCTTCTTGCCTGTGTGTTTAGGGCTTCTACGCACAAGGTGGCACCACATCCCGGCCCAAGGGTGGTGGCAGGAACTCAGGAGGCACTCAGGGACTCAGCAGGGCCCGCCCCTGGGGCAAGGGGTCTGGCAGGCTCCGGGGCAAATGGACTACGGAAGCCGAGAGGGGCCCGTCCGCGCCAAAACCCAAAACGCGCTGCGGCCTCCAGGGACACAGGGGACACAAGTGGCTGTGTGGCTTGCAGTGCCCGACCAGAGGGAGGGAGGTTGTCTGGCTGCTGAGGCGCAGCCGGTGTCAGCCCTTCGAGGAACTGCCCGTGGATGCTTCGGGAATGGGGGCTGCCAACTCAGTACCCCCGTTCCCTGTGGATGCAGCCAGCCAGGGGGCTCCAGGGTCGGACGCTCCCGCGGGCCTGGGGGGCTTCTTGCCTGTGTGCAGGGCTTCTACGCACAAGGTGGCACCTCATCCCGGCCCAAGGGTGGTGGCAGGAACTTAGGAGGCACTCAGGGACTCAGCAGGGCCCGCCCCTGGGGCAAGGGGTCTGGCAGGCTCCGGGGCAAATGGACTACGGAAGCCGAGAGGGGCCCGTCCGCGCCAAAACCCAAAACGCGCTGCGGCCTCCAGGGACACAGGGGACACAAGTGGCTGTGTGGCTTGCAGTGCCCGACCAGAGGGAGGGAGGTTGTCTGGCTGCTGAGGCGCAGCCGGTGTCAGCCCTTTGGGGAACTGCCCGTGGATGCTTCTGGAATGGGGGCTGCCAACTCAGTACCCCCATTCCCTGTGGCTGCAGCCAGCCAGGGGGCTCCAGGGTCGGGCGCGCCCGCGGGCCTGGGGGGCTTCTTGCCTGTGTGCAGGGCTTCTACGCACAAGGTGGCACCTCATCCCGGCCCAAGGGTGGTGGCAGGAACCCAGGAGGCGCTCGGGGACTCAGCAGGGCCCGCCCCTGGGGCCAGGGGTCTGGCAAGCTCCGGGGGCAAATGGACTACGGAAGCCGAGAGGGGCCCGTCCGCGCCAAAACCCAAAATGCGCTGCGGCCTCCAGGGACACAGGGGACACAAGTGGCTGTGTGGCTTGCAGTACCCGACCAGAGGGAGGGAGGTTGTCTGGCTGCTGAGGCGCAGCCGGTGTCAGCCCTTCGGGGAACTGCCCGTGGATGCTTCGGGAATGGGGGCTGCCAACTCAGTACCCCCGTTCCCTGTGGCTGCAGCCAGCCAGGGGGCTCTAGGGTCGGGCGCGCCCGCGGGCCTGGGGGGCTTCTTGCCTGTGTGCAGGGCTTCTACGCACAAGGTGGCACCTCATCCCGGCCCAAGGGTGGTGGCAGGAACTCAGGAGGCGCTCGGGGACTCAGCAGGGCCCGCCTCTGGGGCCAGGGGTCTGGCAGGCTCCGGGGCAAATGGACTACGGAAGCCGAGAGGGGCCCGTCCGCGCCAAAACCCAAAACGCGCTGCGGCCTCCAGGGACAAAGGGGACACAAGTGGCTGTGTGGCTTGCAGTGCCCGACCAGAGGGAGGGAGGTTGTCTGGCTGCTGAGGCGCAGCCGGTGTCAGCCCTTCGGGGAACTGCCCGTGGATGCTTCGGGAATGGGGGCTGCCAACTCAGAACCCCCGTTCCCTGTGGCTGCAGCCAGCCAGGGGGCTCCAGGGTCGGGCGCGCCCGCGGGCCTGGGGGGCTTCTTGCCTGTGTGCAGGGCTTCTACGCACAAGGTGGCACCACATCCTGGCCCAAGGGTGGAGGCAGGAACTCAGGAGGCACTCGGGGACTCAGCAGGGCCCGCCCCTGGGGCAAGGGGTCTGGCAGGCTCCGGGGCAAATGGACTACGGAAGCCGAGAGGGGCCCGTCCGCGCCAAAACCCAAAACGCGCTGCGGCCTCCAGGGACACAGGGGACACAAGTGGCTGTGTGGCTTGCAGTGCCCGACCAGAGGGAGGGAGGTTGTCTGGCTGCTGAGGCGCAGCCGGTGTCAGCCCTTCGGGGAACTGCCCGTGGATGCTTCGGGAATGGGGGCTGCCAACTCAGAACCCCCGTTCCCTGTGGCTGCAGCCAGCCAGGGGGCTCCAGGGTCGGGCGCGCCCTCGGGCCTGGGGGGCTTCTTGCCTGTGTGCAGGGCTTCTACGCACAAGGTGGCACCACATCCCGGCCCAAGGGTGGTGGCAGGAACTCAGGAGGCACCCAGGGACTCAGCAGGGCCCGCCCCTGGGGCAAGGGGTCTGGCAGGCTCCGGGGCAAATGGACTACGGAAGCCGAGAGGGGCCCGTCCGCGCCAAAACCCAAAACGCGCTGCGGCCTCCAGGGACAAAGGGGACACAAGTGGCTGTGTGGCTTGCAGTGCCCGACCAGAGGGAGGGAGGTTGTCTGGCTGCTGAGGCGCAGCCGGTGTCAGCCCTTCGGGGAACTGCCCGTGGATGCTTCGGGAATGGGGGCTGCCAACTCAGAACCCCCGTTCCCTGTGGCTGCAGCCAGCCAGGGGGCTCCAGGGTCGGGCGCGCCCGCGGGCCTGGGGGGCTTCTTGCCTGTGTGCAGGGCTTCTACGCACAAGGTGGCACCACATCCCGGCCCAAGGGTGGTGGCAGGAACTCAGGAGGCACTCAGGGACTCAGCAGGGCCCGCCCCTGGGGCCAGGGGTCTGGCAGGCTCCGGGGCAAATGGACTACGGAAGCCGAGAGGGGCCCGTCCGCGCCAAAACCCAAAACGCGCTGCGGCCTCCAGGGACACAGGGGACACAAGTGGCTGTGTGGCTTGCAGTGCCCGACCAGAGGGAGGGAGGTTGTCTGGCTGCTGAGGCGCAGCCGGTGTCAGCCCTTCGGGGAACTGCCCGTGGATGCTTCGGGAATGGGGGCTGCCAACTCAGAACCCCCGTTCCCTGTGGCTGCAGCCAGCCAGGGGGCTCCAGGGTCGGGCGCGCCCGCGGGCCTGGGGGGCTTCTTGCCTGTGTGCAGGGCTTCTACGCACAAGGTGGCACCACATCCCGGCCCAAGGTTGGTGGCAGGAACTCAGGAGGCACTCAGGGACTCAGCAGGGCCCGCCCCTGGGGCAAGGGGTCTGGCAGGCTCCGGGGCAAATGGACTACGGAAGCCGAGAGGGGCCCGTCCGCACCAAAACCCAAAACGCGCTGCGGCCTCCAGGGACACAGGGGACACAAGTGGCTGTGTGGCTTGCAGTGCCCGACCAGAGGGAGGGAGGTTGTCTGGCTGCTGAGGCGCAGCCGGTGTCAGCCCTTCGGGGAACTGCCCGTGGATGCTTCGGGAATGGGGGCTGCCAACTCAGAACCCCCGTTCCCTGTGGCTGCAGCCAGCCAGGGGGCTCCAGGGTCGGGCGCGCCCGCGGGCCTGGGGGGCTTCTTGCCTGTGTGCAGGGCTTCTACGCACAAGGTGGCACCACATCCCGGCCCAAGGGTGGTGGCAGGAACTCAGGAGGCACTCAGGGACTCAGCAGGGCCCGCCCCTGGGGCAAGGGGTCTGGCAGGCTCCGGGGCAAATGGACTACGGAAGCCGAGAGGGGCCCGTCCGCGCCAAAACCCAAAACGCGCTGCAGCCTCCAGGGACACAGGGGACACAAGTGGCTGTGTGGCTTGCAGTGCCCGACCAGAGGGAGGGAGGTTGTCTGGCTGCTGAGGCGCAGCCGGTGTCAGCCCTTCGGGGAACTGCCCGTGGATGCTTCGGGAATGGGGGCTGCCAACTCAGTACCCCCGTTCCCTGTGGCTGCAGCCAGCCAGGGGGCTCCAGGGTCGGGCGCGCCCGCGGGCCTTGGGGGCTTCTTGCCTGTGTGCAGGGCTTCTACGCACAAGGTGGCACCTCATCCCGGCCCAAGGGTGGTGGCAGGAACTCAGGAGGCGCTCGGGGACTCAGCAGGGCCCGCCTCTGGGGCCAGGGGTCTGGCAGGCTCCGGGGCAAATGGACTACGGAAGCCGAGAGGGGCCCGTCCGCGCCAAAACCCAAAACACGCTGCGGCCTCCAGGGACACAGGGGACACAAGTGGCTGTGTGGCTTGCAGTGCCCGACCAGAGGGAGGGAGGTTGTCTGGCTGCTGAGGCGCAGCCGGTGTCAGCCCTTCGAGGAACTGCCCGTGGATGCTTCGGGAATGGGGGCTGCCAACTCAGTACCCCCGTTCCCTGTGGCTGCAGCCAGCCAGGGGGCTCCAGGGTCGGGCGCGCCCTCGGGCCTGGGGGGCTTCTTGCCTGTGTGCAGGGCTTCTACGCACAAGGTGGCACCTCATCCCGGCCCAAGGGTGGTGGCAGGAACTCAGGAGGCGCTCGGGGACTCAGCAGGGCCCGCCCCTGGGACCAGGGGTCTGGCAAGCTCCGGGGGCAAATGGACTACGGAAGCCGAGAGGGGCCCGTCCGCGCCAAAACCCAAAATGCGCTGCGGCCTCCAGGGACACAGGGGACACAAGTGGCTGTGTGGCTTGCAGTGCCCGACCAGAGGGAGGGAGGTTGTCTGGCTGCTGAGGCGCAGCCGGTGTCAGCCCTTCGGGGAACTGCCCGTGGATGCTTCGGGAATGGGGGCTGCCAACTCAGTACCCCCGTTCCCTGTGGCTGCAGCCAGCCAGGGGGTTCCAGGGTCGGGCGCGCCCGCGGGCCTGGGGGGCTTCTTGTCTGTGTGCAGGGCTTCTACGCACAAGGTGGCACCTCATCCCGGCCCAAGGGTGGTGGCAGGAACTCAGGAGGCGCTCGGGGACTCAGCAGGGCCCGCCCCTGGGACCAGGGGTCTGGCAAGCTCCGGGGGCAAATGGACTACGGAAGCCGAGAGGGGCCCGTCCGCGCCAAAACCCAAAATGCGCTGCGGCCTCCAGGGACACAGGGGACACAAGTGGCTGTGTGGCTTGCAGTGCCCGACCAGAGGGAGGGAGGTTGTCTGGCTGCTGAGGCGCAGCCGGTGTCAGCCCTTCGGGGAACTGCCCGTGGATGCTTCGGGAATGGGGGCTGCCAACTCAGTACCCCCGTTCCCTGTGGCTGCAGCCAGCCAGGGGGCTCCAGGGTCGGGCGCGCCCGCGGGCCTGGGGGGCTTCTTGCCTGTGTGCAGGGCTTCTACGCACAAGGTGGCACCTCATCCCGGCCCAAGGGTGGTGGCAGGAACTCAGGAGGCGCTCGGGGACTCAGCAGGGCCCGCCTCTGGGGCCAGGGGTCTGGCAGGCTCCGGGGCAAATGGACTACGGAAGCCGAGAGGGGCCCGTCCGCGCCAAAACCCAAAACGCGCTGCGGCCTCCAGGGACACAGGGGACACAAGTGGCTGTGTGGCTTACAGTGCCCGACCAGAGGGAGGGAGGTTGTCTGGCTGCTGATGCGCAGCCGGTGTCAGCCCTTCGGGGAACTGCCCGTGGATGCTTCGGGAATGGGGGCTGCCAACTCAGTACCCCCGTTCCCTGTGGCTGCAGCCAGCCAGGGGGCTCCAGGGTCGGGCGCGCCCGCGGGCCTGGGGGGCTTCTTGCCTGTGTGCAGGGCTTCTACGCACAAGGTGGCACCTCATCCCGGCCCAAGGGTGGTGGCAGGAACTCAGGAGGCGCTCGGGGACTCAGCAGGGCCCGCCTCTGGGGCCAGGGGTCTGGCAGGCTCCGGGGCAAATGGACTACGGAAGCCGAGAGGGGCCCGTCCGCGCCAAAACCCAAAACGCGCTGCGGCCTCCAGGGACACAGGGGACACAAGTGGCTGTGTGGCTTGCAGTGCCCGACCAGAGGGAGGGAGGTTGTCTGGCTGCTGAGGCGCAGCCGGTGTCAGCCCTTCGGGGAACTGCCCGTGGATGCCCTGGGAATGGGGGCTGCCAACTCAGAACCCCCGTTCCCTGTGGCTGCAGCCAGCCAGGGGGCTCCAGGGTCGGGCGCGCCCGCGGGCCTGGGGGGCTTCTTGCCTGTGTGCAGGGCTTCTACGCACAAGGTGGCACCACATCCCGGCCCAAGGGTGGTGGCAGGAACTCAGGAGGCACTCAGGGACTCAGCAGGGCCCGCCCCTGGGGCAAGGGGTCTGGCAGGCTCCGGGGCAAATGGACTACGGAAGCCGAGAGGGGCCCGTCCGCGCCAAAACCCAAAACGCGCTGCGGCCTCCAGGGACACAGGGGACACAAGTGGCTGTGTGGCTTGCAGTGCCCGACCAGAGGGAGGGAGGTTGTCTGGCTGCTGAGGCGCAGCCGGTGTCAGCCCTTCGAGGAACTGCCCGTGGATGCTTCGGGAATGGGGGCTGCCAACTCAGTACCCCCGTTCCCTGTGGCTGCAGCCAGCCAGGGGGCTCCAGGGTCGGACGCGCGCGCGGGCCTGGGGGGCTTCTTGCCTGTGTGCAGGGCTTCTACGCACAAGGTGGCACCTCATCCCGGCCCAAGGGTGGTGGCAGGAACTCAGGAGGCACTCAGGGACTCAGCAGGGCCCGCCCCTGGGGCAAGGGGTCTGGCAGGCTCCGGGGCAAATGGACTACGGAAGCCGAGAGGGGCCCGTCCGCGCCAAAACCCAAAACGCGCTGCGGCCTCCAGGGACACAGGGGACACAAGTGGCTGTGTGGCTTGCAGTGCCCGACCAGAGGGAGGGAGGTTGTCTGGATGCTGAGGCGCAGCCGGTGTCAGCCCTTCGGGGAACTGCCCGTGGATGCTTCGGGAATGGGGGCTGCCAACTCAGTACCCCCGTTCCCTGTGGCTGCAGCCAGCCAGGGGGCTCCAGGGTCGGACGCGCCCGCGGGCCTGGGGGGCTTCTTGCCTGTGTGCAGGGCTTCTACGCACAAGGTGGCACCTCATCCCGGCCCAAGGGTGGTGGCAGGAACTCAGGAGGCACTCAGGGACTCAGCAGGGCCCGCCCCTGGGGCAAGGGGTCTGGCAGGCTCCGGGACAAATGGACTACGGAAGCCGAGAGGGGCCCGTCCGCGCCAAATCCCAAAACGTGCTGCGGCCTCCAGGGACACAGGGGACACAAGTGGCTGTGTGGCTTGCAGTGCCCGACCAGAGGGAGGGAGGTTGTCTGGCTGCTGAGGCGCAGCCGGTGTCAGCCCTTCGGGGAACTGCCCGTGGATGCTTCGGGAATGGGGGCTGCCAACTCAGTACCCCCGTTCCCTGTGGCTGCAGCCAGCCAGGGGGCTCCAGGGTCGGGCGCGCCCTCGGGCCTGGGGGGCTTCTTGCCTGTGTGCAGGGCTTCTACGCACAAGGTGGCACCTCATCCCGGCCCAAGGGTGGTGGCAGGAACTCAGGAGGCGCTCGGGGACTCAGCAGGGCCCGCCTCTGGGGCCAGGGGTCTGGCAGGCTCCGGGGCAAATGGACTACGGAAGCCGAGAGGGGCCCGTCCGCGCCAAAACCCAAAACGCGCTGCGGCCTCCAGGGACAAAGGGGACACAAGTGGCTGTGTGGCTTGCAGTGCCCGACCAGAGGGAGGGAGGTTGTCTGGCTGCTGAGGCGCAGCCGGTGTCAGCCCTTCGGGGAACTGCCCGTGGATGCTTCGGGAATGGGGGCTGCCAACTCAGAACCCCCGTTCCCTGTGGCTGCAGCCAGCCAGGGGGCTCCAGGGTCGGGCGCGCCCGCGGGCCTGGGGGGCTTCTTGCCTGTGTGCAGGGCTTCTACGCACAAGGTGGCACCACATCCTGGCCCAAGGGTGGTGGCAGGAACTCAGGAGGCACTCAGGGACTCAGCAGGGCCCGCCCCTGGGGCAAGGGGTCTGGCAGGCTCCGGGGCAAATGGACTACGGAAGCCGAGAGGGGCCCGTCCGCGCCAAAACCCAAAACGCGCTGCGGCCTCCAGGGACACAGGGGACACAAGTGGCTGTGTGGCTTGCAGTGCCCGACCAGAGGGAGGGAGGTTGTCTGGCTGCTGAGGCGCAGCCGGTGTCAGCCCTTCGGGGAACTGCCCGTGGATGCTTCGGGAATGGGGGCTGCCAACTCAGAACCCCCGTTCCCTGTGGCTGCAGCCAGCCAGGGGGCTCCAGGGTCGGGCGCGCCCGCGGGCCTAGGGGCTTCTTGCCTGTGTGCAGGGCTTCTACGCACAAGGTGGCACCACATCCCGGCCCAAGGGTGGTGGCAGGAACTCAGGAGGCACTCAGGGACTCAGCAGGGCCCGCCCCTGGGGCAAGGGGTCTGGCAGGCTCCGGGGCAAATGGACTACGGAAGCCGAGAGGGGCCCGTCCGCGCCAAAACCCAAAACGCGCTGCGGCCTCCAGGGACACAGGGGACACAAGTGGCTGTGTGGCTTGCAGTGCCCGACCAGAGGGAGGGAGGTTGTCTGGCTGCTGAGGCGCAGCCGGTGTCAGCCCTTCGGGGAACTGCCCGTGGATGCTTCGGGAATGGGGGCTGCCAACTAAGAACCCCCGTTCCCTGTGGCTGCAGCCAGCCAGGGGGCTCCAGGGTCGGGCGCGCCCTCGGGCCTGGGGGGCTTCTTGCCTGTGTGCAGGGCTTCTACGCACAAGCTGGCACCACATCCCGGCCCAAGGGTGGTGGCAGGAACTCAGGAGGCACCCAGGGACTCAGCAGGGCCCGCCCCTGGGGCAAGGGGTCTGGCAGGCTCCGGGGCAAATGGACTACGGAAGCCGAGAGGGGCCCGTCCGCGCCAAAACCCAAAACGCGCTGCGGCCTCCAGGGACACAGGGGACACAAGTGGCTGTGTGGCTTGCAGTGCCCGACCAGAGGGGGGGAGGTTGTCTGGCTGCTGAGGCGCAGCCGGTGTCAGCCCTTCGGGGAACTGCCCGTGGATGCTTCGGGAATGGGGGCTGCCAACTCAGTACCCCCATTCCCTGTGGCTGCAGCCAGCCAGGGGGCTCCAGGGTCGGGCGCGCCCGCGGGCCTGGGGGGCTTCTTGCCTGTGTGCAGGGCTTCTACGCACAAGGTGGCACCTCATCCCGGCCCAAGGGTGGTGGCAGGAACTCAGGAGGCGCTCGGGGACTCAGCAGGGCCCGCCTCTGGGGCCAGGGGTCTGGCAGACTCCGGGGCAAATGGACTACGGAAGCCGAGAGGGGCCCGTCCGCGCCAAAACCCAAAACGCGCTGCGGCCTCCAGGGACAAAGGGGACACAAGTGGCTGTGTGGCTTGCAGTGCCCGACCAGAGGGAGGGAGGTTGTCTGGCTGCTGAGGCGCAGCCGGTGTCAGCCCTTCGGGGAACTGCCCGTGGATGCTTCGGGAATGGGGGCTGCCAACTCAGAACCCCCGTTCCCTGTGGCTGCAGCCAGCCAGGGGGCTCCAGGGTCGGGCGCGCCCGCGGGCCTGGGGGGCTTCTTGCCTGTGTGCAGGGCTTCTACGCACAAGGTGGCACCACATCCCGGCCCAAGGGTGGTGGCAGGAACTCAGGAGGCACTCAGGGACTCAGCAGGGCCCGCCCCTGGGGCAAGGGGTCTGGCAGGCTCCGGGGCAAATGGACTACGGAAGCCGAGAGGGGCCCGTCCGCGCCAAAACCCAAAACGCGCTGCGGCCTCCAGGGACACAGGGGACACAAGTGGCTGTGTGGCTTGCAGTGCCCGACCAGAGGGAGGGAGGTTGTCTGGCTGCTGAGGCGCAGCCGGTGTCAGCCCTTCGGGGAACTGCCCGTGGATGCTTCGGGAATGGGGGCTGCCAACTCAGAACCCCCGTTCCCTGTGGCTGCAGCCAGCCAGGGGGCTCCAGGGTCGGGCGCGCCCGCGGGCCTGGGGGGCTTCTTGCCTGTGTGCAGGGCTTCTACGCACAAGGTGGCACCACATCCCGGCCCAAGGGTGGTGGCAGGAACTCAGGAGGCTCTCGGGGACTCAGCAGGGCCCGCCCCTGGGGCAAGGGGTCTGGCAGGCTCCGGGGCAAATGGACTACGGAAGCCGAGAGGGGCCCGTCCGCGCCAAAACCCAAAACGCGCTGCGGCCTCCAGGGACACAGGGGACACAAGTGGCTGTGTGGCTTGCAGTGCCCGACCAGAGGGAGGGAGGTTGTCTGGCTGCTGAGGCGCAGCCGGTGTCAGCCCTTCGGGGAACTGCCCATGGATGCTTCGGGAATGGGGGCTGCCAACTCAGAACCCCCGTTCCCTGTGGCTGCAGCCAGCCAGGGGGCTCCAGGGTCGGGCGCGCCCGCGGGCCTGGGGGGCTTCTTGCCTGTGTGCAGGGCTTCTACGCACAAGGTGGCACCACATCCCGGCCCAAGGGTGGTGGCAGGAACTCAGGAGGCACTCAGGGACTCAGCAGGGCCCGCCCCTGGGGCAAGGGGTCTGGCAGGCTCCGGGGCAAATGGACTACGGAAGCCGAGAGGGGCCCGTCCGCGCCAAAACCCAAAACGCGCTGCGGCCTCCAGGGACACAGGGGACACAAGTGGCTGTGTGGCTTGCAGTGCCCGACCAGAGGGAGGGAGGTTGTCTGGCTGCTGAGGCGCAGCCGGTGTCAGCCCTTCGGGGAACTGCCCGTGGATGCTTCGGGAATGGGGGCTGCCAACTCAGTACCCCCGTTCCCTGTGGCTGCAGCCAGCCAGGGGGCTCCAGGGTCGGGCGCGCCCGCGGGCCTAGGGGCTTCTTGCCTGTGTGCAGGGCTTCTACGCACAAGGTGGCACCACATCCCGGCCCAAGGGTGGTGGCAGGAACTCAGGAGGCACTCGGGGACTCAGCAGGGCCCGCCCCTGGGGCAAGGGGTCTGGCAGGCTCCGGGGCAAATGGACTACGGAAGCCGAGAGGGGCCCGTCCGCGCCAAAACCCAAAACGCGCTGCGGCCTCCAGGGACACAGGGGACACAAGTGGCTGTGTGGCTTGCAGTGCCCGACCAGAGGGAGGGAGGTTGTCTGGCTGCTGAGGCGCAGCCGGTGTCAGCCCTTCGGGGAACTGCCCGTGGATGCTTCGGGAATGGGGGCTGCCAACTCAGAACCCCCGTTCCCTGTGGCTGCAGCCAGCCAAGGGGCTCCAGGATCGGGCGCGCCCGCGGGCCTGGGGGGCTTCTTGCCTGTGTGCAGGGCTTCTACGCACAAGGTGGCACCACATCCCGGCCCAAGGGTGGTGGCAGGAACTCAGGAGGCACTCAGGGACTCAGCAGGGCCCGCCCCTGGGGCAAGGGGTCTGGCAGGCTCCGGGGCAAATGGACTACGGAAGCCGAGAGGGGCCCGTCCGCGCCAAAACCCAAAACGCGCTGCGGCCTCCAGGGACACAGGGGACACAAGTGGCTGTGTGGCTTGCAGTGCCCGACCAGAGGGAGGGAGGTTGTCTGGCTGCTGAGGCGCAGCCGGTGTCAGCCCTTCGGGGAACTGCCCGTGGATGCTTCGGGAATGGGGGCTGCCAACTCAGAACCCCCGTTCCCTGTGGCTGCAGCCAGCCAGGGGGCTCCAGGGTCGGGCGCGCCCTCGGAGTTGGGGGGCTTCTTGCCTGTGTGCAGGGCTTCTACGCACAAGGTGGCACCACATCCCGGCCCAAGGGTGGTGGCAGGAACTCAGGAGGCACCCAGGGACTCAGCAGGGCCCGCCCCTGGGGCAAGGGGTCTGGCAGGCTCCGGGGCAAATGGACTACGGAAGCCGAGAGGGGCCCGTCCGCGCCAAAACCCAAAACGCGCTGCGGCCTCCAGGGACACAGGGGACACAAGTGGCTGTGTGGCTTGCAGTGCCCGACCAGAGGGAGGGAGGTTGTCTGGCTGCTGAGGCGCAGCCGGTGTCAGCCCTTCGGGGAACTGCCCGTGGATGCCCTGGGAATGGGGGCTGCCAACTCAGAACCCCCGTTCCCTGTGGCTGCAGCCAGCCAGGGGGCTCCAGGGTCGGGCGCGCCCGCGGGCCTGGGGGGCTTCTTGCCTGTGTGCAGGGCTTCTACGCACAAGGTGGCACCACATCCCGGCCCAAGGGTGGTGGCAGGAACTCAGGAGGCACTCAGGGACTCAGCAGGGCCCGCCCCTGGGGCAAGGGGTCTGGCAGGCTCCGGGGCAAATGGACTACGGAAGCCGAGAGGGGCCCGTCCGCGCCAAAACCCAAAACGCGCTGCGGCCTCCAGGGACACAGGGGACACAAGTGGCTGTGTGGCTTGCAGTGCCCGACCAGAGGGAGGGAGGTTGTCTGGCTGCTGAGGCGCAGCCGGTGTCAGCCCTTCGAGGAACTGCCCGTGGATGCTTCGGGAATGGGGGCTGCCAACTCAGTACCCCCGTTCCCTGTGGCTGCAGCCAGCCAGGGGGCTCCAGGGTCGGACGCGCGCGCGGGCCTGGGGGGCTTCTTGCCTGTGTGCAGGGCTTCTACGCACAAGGTGGCACCTCATCCCGGCCCAAGGGTGGTGGCAGGAACTCAGGAGGCACTCAGGGACTCAGCAGGGCCCGCCCCTGGGGCAAGGGGTCTGGCAGGCTCCGGGGCAAATGGACTACGGAAGCCGAGAGGGGCCCGTCCGCGCCAAAACCCAAAACGCGCTGCGGCCTCCAGGGACACAGGGGACACAAGTGGCTGTGTGGCTTGCAGTGCCCGACCAGAGGGAGGGAGGTTGTCTGGATGCTGAGGCGCAGCCGGTGTCAGCCCTTCGGGGAACTGCCCGTGGATGCTTCGGGAATGGGGGCTGCCAACTCAGTACCCCCGTTCCCTGTGGCTGCAGCCAGCCAGGGGGCTCCAGGGTCGGACGCGCCCGCGGGCCTGGGGGGCTTCTTGCCTGTGTGCAGGGCTTCTACGCACAAGGTGGCACCTCATCCCGGCCCAAGGGTGGTGGCAGGAACTCAGGAGGCACTCAGGGACTCAGCAGGGCCCGCCCCTGGGGCAAGGGGTCTGGCAGGCTCCGGGACAAATGGACTACGGAAGCCGAGAGGGGCCCGTCCGCGCCAAAACCCAAAACGTGCTGCGGCCTCCAGGGACACAGGGGACACAAGTGGCTGTGTGGCTTGCAGTGCCCGACCAGAGGGAGGGAGGTTGTCTGGCTGCTGAGGCGCAGCCGGTGTCAGCCCTTCGGGGAACTGCCCGTGGATGCTTCGGGAATGGGGGCTGCCAACTCAGTACCCCCGTTCCCTGTGGCTGCAGCCAGCCAGGGGGCTCCAGGGTCGGGCGCGCCCTCGGGCCTGGGGGGCTTCTTGCCTGTGTGCAGGGCTTCTACGCACAAGGTGGCACCTCATCCCGGCCCAAGGGTGGTGGCAGGAACTCAGGAGGCGCTCGGGGACTCAGCAGGGCCCGCCTCTGGGGCCAGGGGTCTGGCAGGCTCCGGGGCAAATGGACTACGGAAGCCGAGAGGGGCCCGTCCGCGCCAAAACCCAAAACGCGCTGCGGCCTCCAGGGACAAAGGGGACACAAGTGGCTGTGTGGCTTGCAGTGCCCGACCAGAGGGAGGGAGGTTGTCTGGCTGCTGAGGCGCAGCCGGTGTCAGCCCTTCGGGGAACTGCCCGTGGATGCTTCGGGAATGGGGGCTGCCAACTCAGAACCCCCGTTCCCTGTGGCTGCAGCCAGCCAGGGGGCTCCAGGGTCGGGCGCGCCCGCGGGCCTGGGGGGCTTCTTGCCTGTGTGCAGGGCTTCTACGCACAAGGTGGCACCACATCCTGGCCCAAGGGTGGTGGCAGGAACTCAGGAGGCACTCAGGGACTCAGCAGGGCCCGCCCCTGGGGCAAGGGGTCTGGCAGGCTCCGGGGCAAATGGACTACGGAAGCCGAGAGGGGCCCGTCCGCGCCAAAACCCAAAACGCGCTGCGGCCTCCAGGGACACAGGGGACACAAGTGGCTGTGTGGCTTGCAGTGCCCGACCAGAGGGAGGGAGGTTGTCTGGCTGCTGAGGCGCAGCCGGTGTCAGCCCTTCGGGGAACTGCCCGTGGATGCTTCGGGAATGGGGGCTGCCAACTCAGAACCCCCGTTCCCTGTGGCTGCAGCCAGCCAGGGGGCTCCAGGGTCGGGCGCGCCCGCGGGCCTAGGGGCTTCTTGCCTGTGTGCAGGGCTTCTACGCACAAGGTGGCACCACATCCCGGCCCAAGGGTGGTGGCAGGAACTCAGGAGGCACTCAGGGACTCAGCAGGGCCCGCCCCTGGGGCAAGGGGTCTGGCAGGCTCCGGGGCAAATGGACTACGGAAGCCGAGAGGGGCCCGTCCGCGCCAAAACCCAAAACGCGCTGCGGCCTCCAGGGACACAGGGGACACAAGTGGCTGTGTGGCTTGCAGTGCCCGACCAGAGGGAGGGAGGTTGTCTGGCTGCTGAGGCGCAGCCGGTGTCAGCCCTTCGGGGAACTGCCCGTGGATGCTTCGGGAATGGGGGCTGCCAACTAAGAACCCCCGTTCCCTGTGGCTGCAGCCAGCCAGGGGGCTCCAGGGTCGGGCGCGCCCTCGGGCCTGGGGGGCTTCTTGCCTGTGTGCAGGGCTTCTACGCACAAGCTGGCACCACATCCCGGCCCAAGGGTGGTGGCAGGAACTCAGGAGGCACCCAGGGACTCAGCAGGGCCCGCCCCTGGGGCAAGGGGTCTGGCAGGCTCCGGGGCAAATGGACTACGGAAGCCGAGAGGGGCCCGTCCGCGCCAAAACCCAAAACGCGCTGCGGCCTCCAGGGACACAGGGGACACAAGTGGCTGTGTGGCTTGCAGTGCCCGACCAGAGGGGGGGATGTTGTCTGGCTGCTGAGGCGCAGCCGGTGTCAGCCCTTCGGGGAACTGCCCGTGGATGCTTCGGGAATGGGGGCTGCCAACTCAGTACCCCCATTCCCTGTGGCTGCAGCCAGCCAGGGGGCTCCAGGGTCGGGCGCGCCCGCGGGCCTGGGGGGCTTCTTGCCTGTGTGCAGGGCTTCTACGCACAAGGTGGCACCTCATCCCGGCCCAAGGGTGGTGGCAGGAACTCAGGAGGCGCTCGGGGACTCAGCAGGGCCCGCCTCTGGGGCCAGGGGTCTGGCAGACTCCGGGGCAAATGGACTACGGAAGCCGAGAGGGGCCCGTCCGCGCCAAAACCCAAAACGCGCTGCGGCCTCCAGGGACAAAGGGGACACAAGTGGCTGTGTGGCTTGCAGTGCCCGACCAGAGGGAGGGAGGTTGTCTGGCTGCTGAGGCGCAGCCGGTGTCAGCCCTTCGGGGAACTGCCCGTGGATGCTTCGGGAATGGGGGCTGCCAACTCAGAACCCCCGTTCCCTGTGGCTGCAGCCAGCCAGGGGGCTCCAGGGTCGGGCGCGCCCGCGGGCCTGGGGGGCTTCTTGCCTGTGTGCAGGGCTTCTACGCACAAGGTGGCACCACATCCCGGCCCAAGGGTGGTGGCAGGAACTCAGGAGGCACTCAGGGACTCAGCAGGGCCCGCCCCTGGGGCAAGGGGTCTGGCAGGCTCCGGGGCAAATGGACTACGGAAGCCGAGAGGGGCCCGTCCGCGCCAAAACCCAAAACGCGCTGCGGCCTCCAGGGACACAGGGGACACAAGTGGCTGTGTGGCTTGCAGTGCCCGACCAGAGGGAGGGAGGTTGTCTGGCTGCTGAGGCGCAGCCGGTGTCAGCCCTTCGGGGAACTGCCCGTGGATGCTTCGGGAATGGGGGCTGCCAACTCAGAACCCCCGTTCCCTGTGGCTGCAGCCAGCCAGGGGGCTCCAGGGTCGGGCGCGCCCGCGGGCCTGGGGGGCTTCTTGCCTGTGTGCAGGGCTTCTACGCACAAGGTGGCACCACATCCCGGCCCAAGGGTGGTGGCAGGAACTCAGGAGGCACTCGGGGACTCAGCAGGGCCCGCCCCTGGGGCAAGGGGTCTGGCAGGCTCCGGGGCAAATGGACTACGGAAGCCGAGAGGGGCCCGTCCGCGCCAAAACCCAAAACGCGCTGCGGCCTCCAGGGACACAGGGGACACAAGTGGCTGTGTGGCTTGCAGTGCCCGACCAGAGGGAGGGAGGTTGTCTGGCTGCTGAGGCGCAGCCGGTGTCAGCCCTTCGGGGAACTGCCCATGGATGCTTCGGGAATGGGGGCTGCCAACTCAGAACCCCCGTTCCCTGTGGCTGCAGCCAGCCAGGGGGCTCCAGGGTCGGGCGCGCCCGCGGGCCTGGGGGGCTTCTTGCCTGTGTGCAGGGCTTCTACGCACAAGGTGGCACCACATCCCGGCCCAAGGGTGGTGGCAGGAACTCAGGAGGCACTCAGGGACTCAGCAGGGCCCGCCCCTGGGGCAAGGGGTCTGGCAGGCTCCGGGGCAAATGGACTACGGAAGCCGAGAGGGGCCCGTCCGCGCCAAAACCCAAAACGCGCTGCGGCCTCCAGGGACACAGGGGACACAAGTGGCTGTGTGGCTTGCAGTGCCCGACCAGAGGGAGGGAGGTTGTCTGGCTGCTGAGGCGCAGCCGGTGTCAGCCCTTCGGGGAACTGCCCGTGGATGCTTCGGGAATGGGGGCTGCCAACTCAGTACCCCCGTTCCCTGTGGCTGCAGCCAGCCAGGGGGCTCCAGGGTCGGGCGCGCCCGCGGGCCTAGGGGCTTCTTGCCTGTGTGCAGGGCTTCTACGCACAAGGTGGCACCACATCCCGGCCCAAGGGTGGTGGCAGGAACTCAGGAGGCACTCGGGGACTCAGCAGGGCCCGCCCCTGGGGCAAGGGGTCTGGCAGGCTCCGGGGCAAATGGACTACGGAAGCCGAGAGGGGCCCGTCCGCGCCAAAACCCAAAACGCGCTGCGGCCTCCAGGGACACAGGGGACACAAGTGGCTGTGTGGCTTGCAGTGCCCGACCAGAGGGAGGGAGGTTGTCTGGCTGCTGAGGCGCAGCCGGTGTCAGCCCTTCGGGGAACTGCCCGTGGATGCTTCGGGAATGGGGGCTGCCAACTCAGAACCCCCGTTCCCTGTGGCTGCAGCCAGCCAAGGGGCTCCAGGATCGGGCGCGCCCGCGGGCCTGGGGGGCTTCTTGCCTGTGTGCAGGGCTTCTACGCACAAGGTGGCACCACATCCCGGCCCAAGGGTGGTGGCAGGAACTCAGGAGGCACTCAGGGACTCAGCAGGGCCCGCCCCTGGGGCAAGGGGTCTGGCAGGCTCCGGGGCAAATGGACTACGGAAGCCGAGAGGGGCCCGTCCGCGCCAAAACCCAAAACGCGCTGCGGCCTCCAGGGACACAGGGGACACAAGTGGCTGTGTGGCTTGCAGTGCCCGACCAGAGGGAGGGAGGTTGTCTGGCTGCTGAGGCGCAGCCGGTGTCAGCCCTTCGGGGAACTGCCCGTGGATGCTTCGGGAATGGGGGCTGCCAACTCAGAACCCCCGTTCCCTGTGGCTGCAGCCAGCCAGGGGGCTCCAGGGTCGGGCGCGCCCTCGGAGTTGGGGGGCTTCTTGCCTGTGTGCAGGGCTTCTACGCACAAGGTGGCACCACATCCCGGCCCAAGGGTGGTGGCAGGAACTCAGGAGGCACCCAGGGACTCAGCAGGGCCCGCCCCTGGGGCAAGGGGTCTGGCAGGCTCCGGGGCAAATGGACTACGGAAGCCGAGAGGGGCCCGTCCGCGCCAAAACCCAAAACGCGCTGCGGCCTCCAGGGACACAGGGGACACAAGTGGCTGTGTGGCTTGCAGTGCCCGACCAGAGGGAGGGAGGTTGTCTGGCTGCTGAGGCGCAGCCGGTGTCAGCCCTTCGGGGAACTGCCCGTGGATGCTTCGGGAATGGGGGCTGCCAACTCAGTACCCCCATTCCCTGTGGCTGCAGCCAGCCAGGGGGCTCCAGGGTCGGGCGCGCCCGCGGGCCTGGGGGGCTTCTTGCCTGTGTGCAGGGCTTCTACGCACAAGGTGGCACCTCATCCCGGCCCAAGGGTGGTGGCAGGAACTCAGGAGGCGCTCGGGGACTCAGCAGGGCCCGCCTCTGGGGCCAGGGGTCTGGCAGGCTCCGGGGCAAATGGACTACGGAAGCCGAGAGGGGCCCGTCCGCGCCAAAACCCAAAACGCGCTGCGGCCTCCAGGGACAAAGAGGACACAAGTGGCTGTGTGGCTTGCAGTGCCCGACCAGAGGGAGGGAGGTTGTCTGGTTGCTGAGGCGCAGCCGGTGTCAGCCCTTCGGGGAACTGCCCGTGGATGCTTCGGGAATGGGGGCTGCCAACTCAGAACCCCCGTTCCCTGTGGCTGCAGCCAGCCAGGGGGCTCCAGGGTCGGGCGCGCCCGCGGGCCTGGGGGGCTTCTTGCCTGTGTGCAGGGCTTCTACGCACAAGGTGGCACCACATCCCGGCCCAAGGGTGGTGGCAGGAACTCAGGAGGCACTCAGGGACTCAGCAGGGCCCGCCCCTGGGGCAAGGGGTCTGGCAGGCTCCGGGGCAAATGGACTACGGAAGCCGAGAGGGGCCCGTCCGCGCCAAAACCCAAAACGCGCTGCGGCCTCCAGGGACACAGGGGACACAAGTGGCTGTGTGGCTTGCAGTGCCCGACCAGAGGGAGGGAGGTTGTCTGGCTGCTGAGGCGCAGCCGGTGTCAGCCCTTCGGGGAACTGCCCGTGGATGCTTCGGGAATGGGGGCTGCCAACTCAGAACCCCCGTTCCCTGTGGCTGCAGCCAGCCAGGGGGCTCCAGGGTCGGGCGCGCCCGCGGGCCTGGGGGGCTTCTTGCCTGTGTGCAGGGCTTCTACGCACAAGGTGGCACCTCATCCCGGCCCAAGGGTGGTGGCAGGAACTCAGGAGGCACTCAGGAACTCAGCAGGGCCCGCCCCTGGGGCAAGGGGTCTGGCAGGCTCCGGGGCAAATGGACTACGGAAGCCGAGAGGGGCCCGTCCGCGCCAAAACCCAAAACGCGCTGCGGCCTCCAGGGACACAGGGGACACAAGTGGCTGTGTGGCTTGCAGTGCCCGACCAGAGGGAGGGAGGTTGTCTGGCTGCTGATGCGCAGCCGGTGTCAGCCCTTCGGGGAACTGCCCGTGGATGCTTCGGGAATGGGGGCTGCCAACTCAGTACCCCCGTTCCCTGTGGCTGCAGCCAGCCAGGGGGCTCCAGGGTCGGGCGCACCCGCGGGCCTGGGGGGCTTCTTGCCTGTGTGCAGGGCTTCTACGCACAAGGTGGCACCTCATCCCGGCCCAAGGGTGGTGGCAGGAACCCAGGAGGCGCTCGGGGACTCAGCAGGGCCCGCCCCTGGGGCCAGGGGTCTGGCAAGCTCCGGGGGCAAATGGACTACGGAAGCCGAGAGGGGCCCGTCCGCGCCAAAACCCAAAATGCGCTGCGGCCTCCAGGGACACAGGGGACACAAGTGGCTGTGTGGCTTGCAGTGCCCGACCAGAGGGAGGGAGGTTGTCTGGCTGCTGAGGCGCAGCCGGTGTCAGCCCTTCGGGGAACTGCCCGTGGATGCTTCGGGAATGGGGGCTGCCAACTCAGTACCCCCGTTCCCTTGGCTGCAGCTAGCCAGGGGGCTCTAGGGTCGGGCGCGCCCGCGGGCCTGGGGGACTTCTTGCCTGTGTGCAGGGCTTCTACGCACAAGGTGGCACCTCATCCCGGCCCAAGGGTGGTGGCAGGAACTCAGGAGGCGCTCGGGGACTCAGCAGGGCCCGCCTCTGGGGCCAGGGTTCTGGCAGGCTCCGGGGCAAATGGACTACGGAAGCCGAGAGGGGCCCGTCCGCGCCAAAACCCAAAACGCGCTGTGGCCTCCAGGGACACAGGGGACACAAGTGGCTGTGTGGCTTGCAGTGCCCGACCAGAGGGAGGGAGGTTGTCTGGCTGCTGAGGCGCAGCCGGTGTCAGCCCTTCGGGGAACTGCCCGTGGATGCTTCGGGAATGGGGGCTGCCAACTCAGAACCCCCGTTCCCTGTGGCTGCAGCCAGCCAGGGGGCTCCAGGGTCGGGCGCGCCCGCGGGCCTGGGGGCTTCTTGCCTGTGTGCAGGGCTTCTATGCACAAGGTGGCACCACATCCTGGCCCAAGGGTGGTGGCAGGAACTCAGGAGGCACTCAGGGACTCAGCAGGGCCCGCCCCTGGGGCAAGGGGTCTGGCAGGCTCCGGGGCAAATGGACTACGGAAGCCGAGAGGGGCCCGTCCGCGCCAAAACCCAAAACGCGCTGCGGCCTCCAGGGACACAGGGGACACAAGTGGCTGTGTGGCTTGCAGTGCCCGACCAGAGGGAGGGAGGTTGTCTGGCTGCTGAGGCGCAGCCGGTGTCAGCCCTTCGGGGAACTGCCCGTGGATGCTTCGGGAATGGGGGCTGCCAACTCAGAACCCCCGTTCCCTGTGGCTGCAGCCAGCCAGGGGGCTCCAGGGTCGGGCGCGCCCGCGGGCCTGGGGGGCTTCTTGCCTGTGTGCAGGGCTTCTACGCACAAGGTGGCACCACATCCCGGCCCAAGGGTGGTGGCAGGAACTCAGGAGGCACTCAGGGACTCAGCAGGGCCCGCCCCTGGGGCAAGGGGTCTGGCAGGCTCCGGGGCAAATGGACTACGGAAGCCGAGAGGGGCCCGTCCGCGCCAAAACCCAAAACGCGCTGCGGCCTCCAGGGACACAGGGGACACAAGTGGCTGTGTGGCTTGCAGTGCCCGACCAGAGGGAGGGAGGTTGTCTGGCTGCTGAGGCGCAGCCGGTGTCAGCCCTTCGGGGAACTGCCCGTGGATGCTTCGGGAATGGGGGCTGCCAACTCAGAACCCCCGTTCCCTGTGGCTGCAGCCAGCCAGGGGGCTCCAGGGTCGGGCGCGCCCGCGGGCCTGGGGGGCTTCTTGCCTGTGTGCAGGGCTTCTACGCAGAAGGTGGCACCACATCCCGGCCCAAGGGTGGTGGCAGGAACTCAGGAGGCACTCGGGGACTCAGCAGGGCCCGCCCCTGGGGCAAGGGGTCTGGCAGGCTCCGGGGCAAATGGACTACGGAAGCCGAGAGGGGCCCGTCCGCGCCAAAACCCAAAACGCGCTGCGGCCTCCAGGGACACAGGGGACACAAGTGGCTGTGTGGCTTGCAGTGCCCGACCAGAGGGAGGGAGGTTGTCTGGCTGCTGAGGCGCAGCCGGTGTCAGCCCTTCGGGGAACTGCCCGTGGATGCTTTGGGAATGCGGGCTGCCAACTCAGTACCCCCGTTCCCTGTGGCTGCAGCCAGCCAGGGGGCTCCAGGGTCGGACGCGCCCGCGGGCCTGGGGGGCTTCTTGCCTGTGTGCAGGGCTTCTACGCACAAGGTGGCACCTCATCCCGGCCCAAGGGTGGTGGCAGGAACTCAGGAGGCACTCAGGAACTCAGCAGGGCCCGCCCCTGGGGCAAGGGGTCTGGCAGGCTCCGGGGCAAATGGACTACGGAAGCCGAGAGGGGCCCGTCCGCGCCAAAACCCAAAACGCGCTGCGGCCTCCAGGGACACAGGGGACACAAGTGGCTGTGTGGCTTGCAGTGCCCGACCAGAGGGAGGGTGGTTGTCTGGCTGCTGATGCGCAGCCGGTGTCAGCCCTTCGGGGAACTGCCCGTGGATGCTTCGGGAATGGGGGCTGCCAACTCAGTACCCCCGTTCCCTGTGGCTGCAGCCAGCCAGGGGGCTCCAGGGTCGGGCGCACCCGCGGGCCTGGGGGGCTTCTTGCCTGTGTGCAGGGCTTCTACGCACAAGGTGGCACCTCATCGCGGCCCAAGGGTGGTGGCAGGAACCCAGGAGGCGCTCGGGGACTCAGCAGGGCCCGCCCCTGGGGCCAGGGGTCTGGCAAGCTCCGGGGGCAAATGGACTACGGAAGCCGAGAGGGGCCCGTCCGCGCCAAAACCCAAAATGCGCTGCGGCCTCCAGGGACACAGGGGACACAAGTGGCTGTGTGGCTTGCAGTGCCCGACCAGAGGGAGGGAGGTTGTCTGGCTGCTGAGGCGCAGCCGGTGTCAGCCCTTCGGGGAACTGCCCGTGGATGCTTCGGGAATGGGGGCTGCCAACTCAGTACCCCCGTTCCCTGTGGCTGCAGCTAGCCAGGGGGCTCTAGGGTCGGGCGCGCCCGCGGGCCTGGGGGACTTCTTGCCTGTGTGCAGGGCTTCTACGCACAAGGTGGCACCTCATCCCGGCCCAAGGGTGGTGGCAGGAACTCAGGAGGCGCTCGGGGACTCAGCAGGGCCCGCCTCTGGGGCCAGGGTTCTGGCAGGCTCCGGGGCAAATGGACTACGGAAGCCGAGAGGGGCCCGTCCGCGCCAAAACCCAAAACGCGCTGCGGCCTCCAGGGACACAGGGGACACAAGTGGCTGTGTGGCTTGCAGTGCCCGACCAGAGGGAGGGAGGTTGTCTGGCTGCTGAGGCGCAGCCGGTGTCAGCCCTTCGGGGAACTGCCCGTGGATGCTTCGGGAATGGGGGCTGCCAACTCAGAACCCCCGTTCCCTGTGGCTGCAGCCAGCCAGGGGGCTCCAGGGTCGGGCGCGCCCGCGGGCCTGGGGGCTTCTTGCCTGTGTGCAGGGCTTCTATGCACAAGGTGGCACCACATCCTGGCCCAAGGGTGGTGGCAGGAACTCAGGAGGCACTCAGGGACTCAGCAGGGCCCGCCCCTGGGGCAAGGGGTCTGGCAGGCTCCGGGGCAAATGGACTACGGAAGCCGAGAGGGGCCCGTCCGCGCCAAAACCCAAAACGCGCTGCGGCCTCCAGGGACACAGGGGACACAAGTGGCTGTGTGGCTTGCAGTGCCCGACCAGAGGGAGGGAGGTTGTCTGGCTGCTGAGGCGCAGCCGGTGTCAGCCCTTCGGGGAACTGCCCGTGGATGCTTCGGGAATGGGGGCTGCCAACTCAGAACCCCCGTTCCCTGTGGCTGCAGCCAGCCAGGGGGCTCTAGGGTCGGGCGCGCCCGCGGGCCTAGGGGCTTCTTGCCTGTGTGCAGGGCTTCTACGCACAAGGTGGCACCACATCCCGGCCCAAGGGTGGTGGCAGGAACTCAGGAGGCACTCGGGGACTCAGCAGGGCCCGCCCCTGGGGCAAGGGGTCTGGCAGGCTCCGGGGCAAATGGACTACGGAAGCCGAGAGGGGCCCGTCCGCGCCAAAACCCAAAACGCGCTGCGGCCTCCAGGGACACAGGGGACACAAGTGGCTGTGTGGCTTGCAGTGCCCGACCAGAGGGAGGGAGGTTGTCTGGCTGCTGAGGCGCAGCCGGTGTCAGCCCTTCGGGGAACTGCCCGTGGATGCTTCGGGAATGGGGGCTGCCAACTCAGAACCCCCGTTCCCTGTGGCTGCAGCCAGCCAGGGGGCTCCAGGGTCGGGCGCGCCCTCGGGCCTGGGGGGCTTCTTGCCTGTGTGCAGGGCTTCTACGCACAAGGTGGCACCACATCCCGGCCCAAGGGTGGTGGCAGGAACTCAGGAGGCACCCAGGGACTCAGCAGGGCCCGCCCCTGGGGCAAGGGGTCTGGCAGGCTCCGGGGCAAATGGACTACGGAAGCCGAGAGGGGCCCGTCCGCGCCAAAACCCAAAACGCGCTGCGGCCTCCAGGGACACAGGGGACACAAGTGGCTGTGTGGCTTGCAGTGCCCGACCAGAGGGAGGGAGGTTGTCTGGCTGCTGAGGCGCAGCCGGTGTCAGCCCTTCGGGGAACTGCCCGTGGATGCTTCGGGAATGGGGGCTGCCAACTCAGAACCCCCGTTCCCTGTGGCTGCAGCCAGCCAGGGGGCTCCAGGGTCGGGCGCGCCCTCGGAGTTGGGGGGCTTCTTGCCTGTGTGCAGGGCTTCTACGCACAAGGTGGCACCACATCCCGGCCCAAGGGTGGTGGCAGGAACTCAGGAGGCACCCAGGGACTCAGCAGGGCCCGCCCCTGGGGCAAGGGGTCTGGCAGGCTCCGGGGCAAATGGACTACGGAAGCCGAGAGGGGCCCGTCCGCGCCAAAACCCAAAACGCGCTGCGGCCTCCAGGGACACAGGGGACACAAGTGGCTGTGTGGCTTGCAGTGCCCGACCAGAGGGAGGGAGGTTGTCTGGCTGCTGAGGCGCAGCCGGTGTCTGCCCTTCGGGGAACTGCCCGTGGATGCTTCGGGAATGGGGGCTGCCAACTCAGTACCCCCATTCCCTGTGGCTGCAGCCAGCCAGGGGGCTCCAGGGTCGGGCGCGCCCGCGGGCCTGGGGGGCTTCTTGCCTGTGTGCAGGGCTTCTACGCACAAGGTGGCACCTCATCCCGGCCCAAGGGTGGTGGCAGGAACTCAGGAGGCGCTCGGGGACTCAGCAGGGCCCGCCTCTGGGGCCAGGGGTCTGGCAGGCTCCGGGGCAAATGGACTACGGAAGCCGAGAGGGGCCCGTCCGCGCCAAAACCCAAAACGCGCTGCGGCCTCCAGGGACAAAGAGGACACAAGTGGCTGTGTGGCTTGCAGTGCCCGACCAGAGGGAGGGAGGTTGTCTGGTTGCTGAGGCGCAGCCGGTGTCAGCCCTTCGGGGAACTGCCCGTGGATGCTTCGGGAATGGGGGCTGCCAACTCAGAACCCCCGTTCCCTGTGGCTGCAGCCAGCCAGGGGGCTCCAGGGTCGGGCGCGCCCGCGGGCCTGGGGGGCTTCTTGCCTGTGTGCAGGGCTTCTACGCACAAGGTGGCACCACATCCCGGCCCAAGGGTGGTGGCAGGAACTCAGGAGGCACTCAGGGACTCAGCAGGGCCCGCCCCTGGGGCAAGGGGTCTGGCAGGCTCCGGGGCAAATGGACTACGGAAGCCGAGAGGGGCCCGTCCGCGCCAAAACCCAAAACGCGCTGCGGCCTCCAGGGACACAGGGGACACAAGTGGCTGTGTGGCTTGCAGTGCCCGACCAGAGGGAGGGAGGTTGTCTGGCTGCTGAGGCGCAGCCGGTGTCAGCCCTTCGGGGAACTGCCCGTGGATGCTTCGGGAATGGGGGCTGCCAACTCAGAACCCCCGTTCCCTGTGGCTGCAGCCAGCCAGGGGGCTCCAGGGTCGGGCGCGCCCGCGGGCCTGGGGGGCTTCTTGCCTGTGTGCAGGGCTTCTACGCACAAGGTGGCACCTCATCCCGGCCCAAGGGTGGTGGCAGGAACTCAGGAGGCACTCAGGAACTCAGCAGGGCCCGCCCCTGGGGCAAGGGGTCTGGCAGGCTCCGGGGCAAATGGACTACGGAAGCCGAGAGGGGCCCGTCCGCGCCAAAACCCAAAACGCGCTGCGGCCTCCAGGGACACAGGGGACACAAGTGGCTGTGTGGCTTGCAGTGCCCGAACAGAGGGAGGGTGGTTGTCTGGCTGCTGATGCGCAGCCGGTGTCAGCCCTTCGGGGAACTGCCCGTGGATGCTTCGGGAATGGGGGCTGCCAACTCAGTACCCCCGTTCCCTGTGGCTGCAGCCAGCCAGGGGGCTCCAGGGTCGGGCGCACCCGCGGGCCTGGGGGGCTTCTTGCCTGTGTGCAGGGCTTCTACGCACAAGGTGGCACCTCATCCCGGCCCAAGGGTGGTGGCAGGAACCCAGGAGGCGCTCGGGGACTCAGCAGGGCCCGCCCCTGGGGCCAGGGGTCTGGCAAGCTCCGGGGGCAAATGGACTACGGAAGCCGAGAGGGGCCCGTCCGCGCCAAAACCCAAAATGCGCTGCGGCCTCCAGGGACACAGGGGACACAAGTGGCTGTGTGGCTTGCAGTGCCCGACCAGAGGGAGGGAGGTTGTCTGGCTGCTGAGGCGCAGCCGGTGTCAGCCCTTCGGGGAACTGCCCGTGGATGCTTCGGGAATGGGGGCTGCCAACTCAGTACCCCCGTTCCCTGTGGCTGCAGCTAGCCAGGGGGCTCTAGGGTCGGGCGCGCCCGCGGGCCTGGGGGACTTCTTGCCTGTGTGCAGGGCTTCTACGCACAAGGTGGCACCTCATCCCGGCCCAAGGGTGGTGGCAGGAACTCAGGAGGTGCTCGGGGACTCAGCAGGGCCCGCCTCTGGGGCCAGGGTTCTGGCAGGCTCCGGGGCAAATGGACTACGGAAGCCGAGAGGGGCCCGTCCGCGCCAAAACCCAAAACGCGCTGCGGCCTCCAGGGACACAGGGGACACAAGTGGCTGTGTGGCTTGCAGTGCCCGACCAGAGGGAGGGAGGTTGTCTGGCTGCTGAGGCGCAGCCGGTGTCAGCCCTTCGGGGAACTGCCCGTGGATGCTTCGGGAATGGGGGCTGCCAACTCAGAACCCCCGTTCCCTGTGGCTGCAGCCAGCCAGGGGGCTCCAGGGTCGGGCGCGCCCGCGGGCCTGGGGGCTTCTTGCCTGTGTGCAGGGCTTCTATGCACAAGGTGGCACCACATCCTGGCCCAAGGGTGGTGGCAGGAACTCAGGAGGCACTCAGGGACTCAGCAGGGCCCGCCCCTGGGGCAAGGGGTCTGGCAGGCTCCGGGGCAAATGGACTACGGAAGCCGAGAGGGGCCCGTCCGCGCCAAAACCCAAAACGCGCTGCGGCCTCCAGGGACACAGGGGACACAAGTGGCTGTGTGGCTTGCAGTGCCCGACCAGAGGGAGGGAGGTTGTCTGGCTGCTGAGGCGCAGCCGGTGTCAGCCCTTCGGGGAACTGCCCGTGGATGCTTCGGGAATGGGGGCTGCCAACTCAGAACCCCCGTTCCCTGTGGCTGCAGCCAGCCAGGGGGCTCCAGGGTCGGGCGCGCCCGCGGGCCTGGGGGGCTTCTTGCCTGTGTGCAGGGCTTCTACGCACAAGGTGGCACCACATCCCGGCCCAAGGGTGGTGGCAGGAACTCAGGAGGCACTCAGGGACTCAGCAGGGCCCGCCCCTGGGGCAAGGGGTCTGGCAGGCTCCGGGGCAAATGGACTACGGAAGCCGAGAGGGGCCCGTCCGCGCCAAAACCCAAAACGCGCTGCGGCCTCCAGGGACACAGGGGACACAAGTGGCTGTGTGGCTTGCAGTGCCCGACCAGAGGGAGGGAGGTTGTCTGGCTGCTGAGGCGCAGCCGGTGTCAGCCCTTCGGGGAACTGCCCGTGGATGCTTCGGGAATGGGGGCTGCCAACTCAGAACCCCCGTTCCCTGTGGCTGCAGCCAGCCAGGGGGCTCCAGGGTCGGGCGCGCCCGCGGGCCTGGGGGGCTTCTTGCCTGTGTGCAGGGCTTCTACGCACAAGGTGGCACCTCATCCCGGCCCAAGGGTGGTGGCAGGAACTCAGGAGGCACTCAGGAACTCAGCAGGGCCCGCCCCTGGGGCAAGGGGTCTGGCAGGCTCCGGGGCAAATGGACTACGGAAGCCGAGAGGGGCCCGTCCGCGCCAAAACCCAAAACGCGCTGCGGCCTCCAGGGACACAGGGGACACAAGTGGCTGTGTGGCTTGCAGTGCCCGACCAGAGGGAGGGTGGTTGTCTGGCTGCTGATGCGCAGCCGGTGTCAGCCCTTCGGGGAACTGCCCGTGGATGCTTCGGGAATGGGGGCTGCCAACTCAGTACCCCCGTTCCCTGTGGCTGCAGCCAGCCAGGGGGCTCCAGGGTCGGGCGCACCCGCGGGCCTGGGGGGCTTCTTGCCTGTGTGCAGGGCTTCTACGCACAAGGTGGCACCTCATCCCGGCCCAAGGGTGGTGGCAGGAACCCAGGAGGCGCTCGGGGACTCAGCAGGGCCCGCCCCTGGGGCCAGGGGTCTGGCAAGCTCCGGGGGCAAATGGACTACGGAAGCCGAGAGGGGCCCGTCCGCGCCAAAACCCAAAATGCGCTGCGGCCTCCAGGGACACAGGGGACACAAGTGGCTGTGTGGCTTGCAGTGCCCGACCAGAGGGAGGGAGGTTGTCTGGCTGCTGAGGCGCAGCCGGTGTCAGCCCTTCGGGGAACTGCCCGTGGATGCTTCGGGAATGGGGGCTGCCAACTCAGTACCCCCGTTCCCTGTGGCTGCAGCTAGCCAGGGGGCTCTAGGGTCGGGCGCGCCCGCGGGCCTGGGGGACTTCTTGCCTGTGTGCAGGGCTTCTACGCACAAGGTGGCACCTCATCCCGGCCCAAGGGTGGTGGCAGGAACTCAGGAGGTGCTCGGGGACTCAGCAGGGCCCGCCTCTGGGGCCAGGGTTCTGGCAGGCTCCGGGGCAAATGGACTACGGAAGCCGAGAGGGGCCCGTCCGCGCCAAAACCCAAAACGCGCTGCGGCCTCCAGGGACACAGGGGACACAAGTGGCTGTGTGGCTTGCAGTGCCCGACCAGAGGGAGGGAGGTTGTCTGGCTGCTGAGGCGCAGCCGGTGTCAGCCCTTCGGGGAACTGCCCGTGGATGCTTCGGGAATGGGGGCTGCCAACTCAGAACCCCCGTTCCCTGTGGCTGCAGCCAGCCAGGGGGCTCCAGGGTCGGGCGCGCCCGCGGGCCTGGGGGCTTCTTGCCTGTGTGCAGGGCTTCTATGCACAAGGTGGCACCACATCCTGGCCCAAGGGTGGTGGCAGGAACTCAGGAGGCACTCAGGGACTCAGCAGGGCCCGCCCCTGGGGCAAGGGGTCTGGCAGGCTCCGGGGCAAATGGACTACGGAAGCCGAGAGGGGCCCGTCCGCGCCAAAACCCAAAACGCGCTGCGGCCTCCAGGGACACAGGGGACACAAGTGGCTGTGTGGCTTGCAGTGCCCGACCAGAGGGAGGGAGGTTGTCTGGCTGCTGAGGCGCAGCCGGTGTCAGCCCTTCGGGGAACTGCCCGTGGATGCTTCGGGAATGGGGGCTGCCAACTCAGAACCCCCGTTCCCTGTGGCTGCAGCCAGCCAGGGGGCTCCAGGGTCGGGCGCGCCCGCGGGCCTGGGGGGCTTCTTGCCTGTGTGCAGGGCTTCTACGCACAAGGTGGCACCACATCCCGGCCCAAGGGTGGTGGCAGGAACTCAGGAGGCACTCAGGGACTCAGCAGGGCCCGCCCCTGGGGCAAGGGGTCTGGCAGGCTCCGGGGCAAATGGACTACGGAAGCCGAGAGGGGCCCGTCCGCGCCAAAACCCAAAACGCGCTGCGGCCTCCAGGGACACAGGGGACACAAGTGGCTGTGTGGCTTGCAGTGCCCGACCAGAGGGAGGGAGGTTGTCTGGCTGCTGAGGCGCAGCCGGTGTCAGCCCTTCGGGGAACTGCCCGTGGATGCTTCGGGAATGGGGGCTGCCAACTCAGAACCCCCGTTCCCTGTGGCTGCAGCCAGCCAGGGGGCTCCAGGGTCGGGCGCGCCCGCGGGCCTGGGGGGCTTCTTGCCTGTGTGCAGGGCTTCTACGCACAAGGTGGCACCTCATCCCGGCCCAAGGGTGGTGGCAGGAACTCAGGAGGCACTCAGGAACTCAGCAGGGCCCGCCCCTGGGGCAAGGGGTCTGGCAGGCTCCGGGGCAAATGGACTACGGAAGCCGAGAGGGGCCCGTCCGCGCCAAAACCAAAACGCGCTGCGGCCTCCAGGGACACAGGGGACACAAGTGGCTGTGTGGCTTGCAGTGCCCGACCAGAGGGAGGGTGGTTGTCTGGCTGCTGATGCGCAGCCGGTGTCAGCCCTTCGGGGAACTGCCCGTGGATGCTTCGGGAATGGGGGCTGCCAACTCAGTACCCCCGTTCCCTGTGGCTGCAGCCAGCCAGGGGGCTCCAGGGTCGGGCGCACCCGCGGGCCTGGGGGGCTTCTTGCCTGTGTGCAGGGCTTCTACGCACAAGGTGGCACCTCATCGCGGCCCAAGGGTGGTGGCAGGAACCCAGGAGGCGCTCGGGGACTCAGCAGGGCCCGCCCCTGGGGCCAGGGGTCTGGCAAGCTCCGGGGGCAAATGGACTACGGAAGCCGAGAGGGGCCCGTCCGCGCCAAAACCCAAAATGCGCTGCGGCCTCCAGGGACACAGGGGACACAAGTGGCTGTGTGGCTTGCAGTGCCCGACCAGAGGGAGGGAGGTTGTCTGGCTGCTGAGGCGCAGCCGGTGTCAGCCCTTCGGGGAACTGCCCGTGGATGCTTCGGGAATGGGGGCTGCCAACTCAGTACCCCCGTTCCCTGTGGCTGCAGCTAGCCAGGGGGCTCTAGGGTCGGGCGCGCCCGCGGGCCTGGGGGACTTCTTGCCTGTGTGCAGGGCTTCTACGCACAAGGTGGCACCTCATCCCGGCCCAAGGGTGGTGGCAGGAACTCAGGAGGCGCTCGGGGACTCAGCAGGGCCCGCCTCTGGGGCCAGGGTTCTGGCAGGCTCCGGGGCAAATGGACTACGGAAGCCGAGAGGGGCCCGTCCGCGCCAAAACCCAAAACGCGCTGCGGCCTCCAGGGACACAGGGGACACAAGTGGCTGTGTGGCTTGCAGTGCCCGACCAGAGGGAGGGAGGTTGTCTGGCTGCTGAGGCGCAGCCGGTGTCAGCCCTTCGGGGAACTGCCCGTGGATGCTTCGGGAATGGGGGCTGCCAACTCAGAACCCCCGTTCCCTGTGGCTGCAGCCAGCCAGGGGGCTCCAGGGTCGGGCGCGCCTGCGGGCCTGGGGGCTTCTTGCCTGTGTGCAGGGCTTCTATGCACAAGGTGGCACCACATCCTGGCCCAAGGGTGGTGGCAGGAACTCAGGAGGCACTCAGGGACTCAGCAGGGCCCGCCCCTGGGGCAAGGGGTCTGGCAGGCTCCGGGGCAAATGGACTACGGAAGCCGAGAGGGGCCCGTCCGCGCCAAAACCCAAAACGCGCTGCGGCCTCCAGGGACACAGGGGACACAAGTGGCTGTGTGGCTTGCAGTGCCCGACCAGAGGGAGGGAGGTTGTCTGGCTGCTGAGGCGCAGCCGGTGTCAGCCCTTCGGGGAACTGCCCGTGGATGCTTCGGGAATGGGGGCTGCCAACTCAGAACCCCCGTTCCCTGTGGCTGCAGCCAGCCAGGGGGCTCCAGGGTCGGGCGCGCCCGCGGGCCTAGGGGCTTCTTGCCTGTGTGCAGGGCTTCTACGCACAAGGTGGCACCACATCCCGGCCCAAGGGTGGTGGCAGGAACTCAGGAGGCACTCGGGGACTCAGCAGGGCCCGCCCCTGGGGCAAGGGGTCTGGCAGGCTCCGGGGCAAATGGACTACGGAAGCCGAGAGGGGCCCGTCCGCGCCAAAACCCAAAACGCGCTGCGGCCTCCAGGGACACAGGGGACACAAGTGGCTGTGTGGCTTGCAGTGCCCGACCAGAGGGAGGGAGGTTGTCTGGCTGCTGAGGCGCAGCCGGTGTCAGCCCTTCGGGGAACTGCCCGTGGATGCTTCGGGAATGGGGGCTGCCAACTCAGAACCCCCGTTCCCTGTGGCTGCAGCCAGCCAGGGGGCTCCAGGGTCGGGCGCGCCCTCGGGCCTGGGGGGCTTCTTGCCTGTGTGCAGGGCTTCTACGCACAAGGTGGCACCACATCCCGGCCCAAGGGTGGTGGCAGGAACTCAGGAGGCACCCAGGGACTCAGCAGGGCCCGCCCCTGGGGCAAGGGGTCTGGCAGGCTCCGGGGCAAATGGACTACGGAAGCCGAGAGGGGCCCGTCCGCGCCAAAACCCAAAACGCGCTGCGGCCTCCAGGGACACAGGGGACACAAGTGGCTGTGTGGCTTGCAGTGCCCGACCAGAGGGAGGGAGGTTGTCTGGCTGCTGAGGCGCAGCCGGTGTCAGCCCTTCGGGGAACTGCCCGTGGATGCTTCGGGAATGGGGGCTGCCAACTCAGAACCCCCGTTCCCTGTGGCTGCAGCCAGCCAGGGGGCTCCAGGGTCGGGCGCGCCCGCGGGCCTGGGGGGCTTCTTGCCTGTGTGCAGGGCTTCTACGCACAAGGTGGCACCACATCCCGGCCCAAGGGTGGTGGCAGGAACTCAGGAGGCACTCAGGGACTCAGCAGGGCCCGCCCCTGGGGCAAGGGGTCTGGCAGGCTCCGGGGCAAATGGACTACAGAAGCCGAGAGGGGCCCGTCCGCGCCAAAACCCAAAACGCGCTGCGGCCTCCAGGGACACAGGGGACACAAGTGGCTGTGTGGCTTGCAGTGCCCGACCAGAGGGAGGGAGGTTGTCTGGCTGCTGAGGCGCAGCCGGTGTCAGCCCTTCGGGGAACTGCCCGTGGATGCTTCGGGAATGGGGGCTGCCAACTCAGTACCCCCGTTCCCTGTGGCTGCAGCCAGCCAGGGGGCTCCAGGGTCGGGCGCGCCCGCGGGCCTAGGGGCTTCTTGCCTGTGTGCAGGGCTTCTACGCACAAGGTGGCACCACATCCCGGCCCAAGGGTGGTGGCAGGAACTCAGGAGGCACTCGGGGACTCAGCAGGGCCCGCCCCTGGGGCAAGGGGTCTGGCAGGCTCCGGGGCAAATGGACTACGGAAGCCGAGAGGGGCCCGTCCGCGCCAAAACCCAAAACGCGCTGCGGCCTCCAGGGACACAGGGGACACAAGTGGCTGTGTGGCTTGCAGTGCCCGACCAGAGGGAGGGAGGTTGTCTGGCTGCTGAGGCGCAGCCGGTGTCAGCCCTTCGGGGAACTGCCCGTGGATGCTTCGGGAATGGGGGCTGCCAACTCAGAACCCCCGTTCCCTGTGGCTGCAGCCAGCCAAGGGGCTCCAGGATCGGGCGCGCCCGCGGGCCTGGGGGGCTTCTTGCCTGTGTGCAGGGCTTCTACGCACAAGGTGGCACCACATCCCGGCCCAAGGGTGGTGGCAGGAACTCAGGAGGCACTCAGGGACTCAGCAGGGCCCGCCCCTGGGGGCAAGGGGTCTGGCAGGCTCCGGGGCAAATGGACTACGGAAGCCGAGAGGGGCCCGTCCGCGCCAAAACCCAAAACGCGCTGCGGCCTCCAGGGACACAGGGGACACAAGTGGCTGTGTGGCTTGCAGTGCCCGACCAGAGGGAGGGAGGTTGTCTGGCTGCTGAGGCGCAGCCGGTGTCAGCCCTTCGGGGAACTGCCCGTGGATGCTTCGGGAATGGGGGCTGCCAACTCAGAACCCCCCGTTCCCTGTGGCTGCAGCCAGCCAGGGGGCTCCAGGGTCGGGCGCGCCCTCGGAGTTGGGGGGCTTCTTGCCTGTGTGCAGGGCTTCTACGCACAAGGTGGCACCACATCCCGGCCCAAGGGTGGTGGCAGGAACTCAGGAGGCACCCAGGGACTCAGCAGGGCCCGCCCCTGGGGCAAGGGGTCTGGCAGGCTCCGGGGCAAATGGACTACGGAAGCCGAGAGGGGCCCGTCCGCGCCAAAACCCAAACGCGCTGCGGCCTCCAGGGACACAGGGGACACAAGTGGCTGTGTGGCTTGCAGTGCCCGACCAGAGGGAGGGAGGTTGTCTGGCTGCTGAGGCGCAGCCGGTGTCAGCCCTTCGGGGAACTGCCCGTGGATGCTTCGGGAATGGGGGCTGCCAACTCAGTACCCCCATTCCCTGTGGCTGCAGCCAGCCAGGGGGCTCCAGGGTCGGGCGCGCCCGCGGGCCTGGGGGGCTTCTTGCCTGTGTGCAGGGCTTCTACGCACAAGGTGGCACCTCATCCCGGCCCAAGGGTGGTGGCAGGAACTCAGGAGGCGCTCGGGGACTCAGCAGGGCCCGCCTCTGGGGCCAGGGGTCTGGCAGGCTCCGGGGCAAATGGACTACGGAAGCCGAGAGGGGCCCGTCCGCGCCAAAACCCAAAACGCGCTGCGGCCTCCAGGGACAAAGAGGACACAAGTGGCTGTGTGGCTTGCAGTGCCCGACCAGAGGGAGGGAGGTTGTCTGGTTGCTGAGGCGCAGCCGGTGTCAGCCCTTCGGGGAACTGCCCGTGGATGCTTCGGGAATGGGGGTTGCCAACTCAGAACCCCCGTTCCCTGTGGCTGCAGCCAGCCAGGGGGCTCCAGGGTCGGGCGCGCCCGCGGGCCTGGGGGGGCTTCTTGCCTGTGTGCAGGGCTTCTACGCACAAGGTGGCACCACATCCCGGCCCAAGGGTGGTGGCAGGAACTCAGGAGGCACTCAGGGACTCAGCAGGGCCCGCCCCTGGGGCAAGGGGTCTGGCAGGCTCCGGGGCAAATGGACTACGGAAGCCGAGAGTGGCCCGTCCGCGCCAAAACCCAAAACGCGCTGCGGCCTCCAGGGACACAGGGGACACAAGTGGCTGTGTGGCTTGCAGTGCCCGACCAGAGGGAGGGAGGTTGTCTGGCTGCTGAGGCGCAGCCGGTCAGCCGGTGTCAGCCCTTCGGGGAACTGCCCGTGGATGCTTCGGGAATGGGGGCTGCCAACTCAGAACCCCCGTTCCCTGTGGCTGCAGCCAGCCAGGGGGCTCCAGAGTCGGGCGCGCCCGCGGGCCTAGGGGCTTCTTGCCTGTGTGCAGGGCTTCTACGCACAAGGTGGCACCACATCCCGGCCCAAGGGTGGTGGCAGGAACCCAGGAGGCGCTCGGGGACTCAGCAGGGCCCGCCCCTGGGGCAAGGGGTCTGGCAGGCTCCGGGGCAAATGGACTACGGAAGCCGAGAGGGGCCCGTCCGCGCCAAAACCCAAAACGCGCTGCGGCCTCCAGGGACACAGGGGACACAAGTGGCTGTGTGGCTTGCAGTGCCCGACCAGAGGGAGGGAGGTTGTCTGGCTGCTGAGGCGCAGCCGGTGTCAGCCCTTCGGGGAACTGCCCGTGGATGCTTCGGGAATGGGGGCTGCCAACTCAGAACCCCCGTTCCCTGTGGCTGCAGCCAGCCAGGGGGCTCCAGGGTCAGGCGCGCCCGCGGGCCTGGGGGGCTTCTTGCCTGTGTGCAGGGCTTCTACGCACAAGGTGGCACCTCATCCCGGCCCAAGGGTGGTGGCAGGAACTCAGGAGGCGCTCGGGGACTCAGCAGGGCCCGCCTCTGGGGCCAGGGGTCTGGCAGGCTCCAGGGCAAATGGACTACGGAAGCCGAGAGGGGCCCGTCAACGCCAAAACCCAAAACGCGCTGCGGCCTCCAGGGACACAGGGGACACAAGTGGCTGTGTGGCTTGCAGTGCCCGACCAGAGGGAGGGAGGTTGTCTGGCTGCTGAGGCGCAGCCGGTGTCAGCCCTTCGGGGAACTGCCCGTGGATGCTTCGGGAATGGGGGCTGCCAACTCAGAACCCCCGTTCCCTGTGGCTGCAGCCAGCCAGGGGGCTCCAGGGTCGGGCGCGCCCGCGGGCCTGGGGGGCTTCTTGCCTGTGTGCAGGGCTTCTACGCACAAGGTGGCACCTCATCCCGGCCCAAGGGTGGTGGCAGGAACCCAGGAGGCGCTCGGGGACTCAGCAGGGCCCGCCCCTGGGGCCAGGGGTCTGGCAGGCTCCGGGGGCAAATGGACTACGGAAGCCGAGAGGGGCCCGTCCGCGCCAAAACCCAAAACGCGCTGCGGCCTCCAGGGACACAGGGGACACAAGTGGCTGTGTGGCTTGCAGTGCCCGACCAGAGGGAGGGAGGTTGTCTGGCTGCAGAGGCACAGCCGGTGTCAGCCCTTCGGGGAACTGCCCGTGGATGCTTCGGGAATGGGGGCTGCCAACTCAGAACCCCCGTTCCCTGTGGCTGCAGCCAGCCAGGGGGCTCTAGGGTCGGGCGCGCCCGCGGGCCTGGGGGGCTTCTTGCCTGTGTGCAGGGCTTCTACGCACAAGGTGGCACCTCATCCCGGCCCAAGGGTGGTGGCAGGAACCCAGGAGGCGCTCGGGGACTCAGCAGGGCCCGCCCCTGGGGCCAGGGGTCTGGTAGGCTCCGGGGGCAAATGGACTACGGAAGCCGAGAGGGGCCCGTCCGCGCCAAAACCCAAAACGCGCTGCGGCCTCCAGGGACACAGGGGACACAAGTGGCTGTGTGGCTTGCAGTGCCCGACCAGAGGGAGGGAGGTTGTCTGGCTGCTGATGCGCAGCCGGTGTCAGCCCTTCGGGGAACTGCCCGTGGATGCTTCGGGAATGGGGGCTGCCAACTCAGAACCCCCGTTCCCTGTGGCTGCAGCCAGCCAGGGGGCTCCAGGGTCGGGCGCGCCCGCGGGACTGGGGGGCTTCTTGCCTGTGTGCAGGGCTTCTACGCACAAGGTGGCACCTCATCCCGGCCCAAGGGTGGTGGCAGGAACTCAGGAGGCACTCGGGGACTCAGCAGGGCCCGCCTCTGGGGCCAGGGGTCTGGCAGGCTCCGGGGCAAATGGACTACGGAAGCCGAGAGGGGCCCGTCCGCGCCAAAACCCAAAACGCGCTGCGGCCTCCAGGGACAAAGGGGACACAAGTGGCTGTGTGGCTTGCAGTGCCCGACCAGAGGGAGGGAGGTTGTCTGGCTGCTGATGCGCAGCCGGTGTCAGCCCTTCGGGGAACTGCCCGTGGATGCTTCGGGAATGGGGGCTGCCAACTCAGAACCCCCGTTCCCTGTGGCTGCAGCCAGCCAGGGGGCTCTAGGGTCGGGCGCGCCCGCGGGCCTAGGGGCTTCTTGCCTGTTTGCAGGGCTTCTACGCACAAGGTGGCACCACATCCCGGCCCAAGGGTGGTGGCAGGAACTCAGGAGGCGCTCGGGGACTCAGCAGGGCCCGCCCCTGGGGCAAGGGGTCTGGCAGGCTCCGGGGCAAATGGACTACGGAAGCCGAGAGGGGCCCGTCCGCGCCAAAACCCAAAACGCGCTGCGGCCTCCAGGGACACAGGGGACACAAGTGGCTGTGTGGCTTGCAGTGCCCGACCAGAGGGAGGGAGGTTGTCTGGCTGCTGAGGCGCAGCCGGTGTCAGCCCTTCGGGGAACTGCCCGTGGATGCTTCGGGAATGGGGGCTGCCAACTCAGAACCCCCGTTCCCTGTGGCTGCAGCCAGCCAGGGGGCTCCAGGGTCAGGCGCGCCCGCGGGCCTGGGGGGCTTCTTGCCTGTGTGCAGGGCTTCTACGCACAAGGTGGCACCTCATCCCGGCCCAAGGGTGGTGGCAGGAACTCAGGAGGCATTAACGGACTCAGCAGGGCCCGCCCCTGGGGCAAGGGGTCTGGCAGGCTCCGGGGCAAATGGACTACGGAAGCCGAGAGGGGCCCGTCCGCGCCAAAACCCAAAACGCGCTGCGGCCTCCAGGGACACAGGGGACACAAGTGGCTGTGTGGCTTGCAGTGCCCGACCAGAGGGAGGGAGGTTGTCTGGCTGCTGAGGCGCAGCCGGTGTCAGCCCTTCGGGGAACTGCCCGTGGATGCTTCGGGAATGGGGGCTGCCAACTCAGTACCCCCGTTCCCTGTGGCTGCAGCCAGCCAGGGGGCTCCAGGGTCGGGCGCGCCCGCGGGCCTGGGGGGCTTCTTGCCTGTGTGCAGGGCTTCTACGCACAAGGTGGCACCTCATCCCGGCCCAAGGGTGGTGGCAGGAACCCAGGAGGCGCTCGGGGACTCAGCAGGGCCCGCCCCTGGGGCCAGGTGTCTGTCAAGCTCCGGGGCAAATGGACTACGGAAGCCGAGAGGGGCCCGTCCGCGCCAAAACCCAAAATGCGCTGCGGCCTCCAGGGTCACAGGGGACACAAGTGGCTGTGTGGCTTGCAGTGCCCGACCAGAGGGAGGGAGGTTGTCTGGCTGCTGAGGCGCAGCCGGTGTCAGCCCTTCGGGGAACTGCCCGTGGATGCTTCGGGAATGGGGGCTGCCAACTCAGAACCCCCGTTCCCTGTGGCTGCAGCCAGCCAGGGGGCTCCAGGGTCGGGCGCGCCCGCGGGCCTAGGGGCTTCTTGCCTGTGTGCAGGGCTTCTACGCACAAGGTGGCACCACATCCCGGCCCAAGGGTGGTGGCAGGAACTCAGGAGGCACTCGGGGACTCAGCAGGGCCCGCCCCTGGGGCAAGGGGTCTGGCAGGCTCCGGGGCAAATGGACTACGGAAGCCGAGAGGGGCCCGTCCGCGCCAAAACCCAAAACGCGCTGCGGCCTCCAGGGACACAGGGGACACAAGTGGCTGTGTGGCTTGCAGTGCCCGACCAGAGGGAGGGAGGTTGTCTGGCTGCTGAGGCGCAGCCAGTGTCAGCCCTTCGGGGAACTGCCCGTGGATGCTTCGGGAATGGGGGCTGCCAACTCAGAAACCCCGTTCCCTGTGGCTGCAGCCAGCCAGGGGGCTCCAGGGTCAGGCGCGCCCGCGGGCCTGGGGGGCTTCTTGCCTGTGTGCAGGGCTTCTACGCACAAGGTGGCACCTCATCCCGGCCCAAGGGTGGTGGCAGGAACTCAGGAGGCACTCAGGGACTCAGCAGGGCCCGCCCCTGGGGCAAGGGGTCTGGCAGGCTCCGGGGCAAATGGACTACGGAAGCCGAGAGGGGCCCGTCCGCGCCAAAACCCAAAACGCGCTGCGGCCTCCAGGGACACAGGGGACACAAGTGGCTGTGTGGCTTGCAGTGCCCGACCAGAGGGAGGGAGGTTGTCTGGCTGCTGAGGCGCAGCCGGTGTCAGCCCTTCGGGGAACTGCCCGTGGATGCTTCGGGAATGGGGGCTGCCAACTCAGAACCCCCGTTCCCTGTGGCTGCAGCCGGCCAGGGAGCTCCAGGGTCGGGCGCGCCCGCGGGCCTGGGGGGCTTCTTGCCTGTGTGCAGGGCTTCTACGCACAAGGTGGCACCACATCCCAGCCCAAGGGTGGTGGCAGGAACTCAGGAGGCACTCACGGACTCAGCAGGGCCCGCCCCTGGGGCAAGAGGTCTGGCAGGCTCCGGGGCAAATGGACTACGGAAGCCGAGAGGGGCCCGTCCGCGCCAAAACCCAAAACGCGCTGCGGCCTCCAGGGACAAAGGGGACACAAGTGGCTGTGTGGCTTGCAGTGCCCGACCAGAGGGAGGGAGGTTGTCTGGCTGCTGAGGCGCAGCCGGTGTCAGCCCTTCGGGGAACTGCCCGTGGATGCTTCGGGAATGGGGGCTGCCAACTCAGAACCCCCGTTCCCTGTGGCTGCAGCCAGCCAGGGGGCTCCAGGGTCGGGCGCGCCCGCGGGCCTGGGGGGCTTCTTGCCTGTGTGCAGGGCTTCTACGCACAAGGTGGCACCTCATCCCGGCCCAAGGGTGGTGGCAGGAACTCAGGAGGCGCTCGGGGACTCAGCAGGGCCCGCCTCTGGGGCCAGGGGTCTGGCAGGCTCCAGGGCAAATGGACTACGGAAGCCGAGAGGGGCCCGTCAACGCCAAAACCCAAAACGCGCTGCGGCCTCCAGGGACACAGGGGACACAAGTGGCTGTGTGGCTTGCAGTGCCCGACCAGAGGGAGGGAGGTTGTCTGGCTGCTGAGGCGCAGCCGGTGTCAGCCCTTCGGGGAACTGCCCGTGGATGCTTCGGGAATGGGGGCTGCCAACTCAGTACCCCCGTTCCCTGTGGCTGCAGCCAGCCAGGGGGCTCCAGGGTCGGGCGCGCCCGCGGGCCTGGGGGGCTTCTTGCCTGTGTGCAGGGCTTCTACGCACAAGGTGGCACCTCATCCCGGCCCAAGGGTGGTGGCAGGAACTCAGGAGGCGCTCGGGGACTCAGCAGGGCCCGCCTCTGGGGCCAGGGGTCTGGCAGGCTCCGGGGCAAATGGACTACGGAAGCCGAGAGGGGCCCGTCCGCGCCAAAACCCAAAACGCGCTGCGGCCTCCAGGGACAAAGGGGACACAAGTGGCTGTGTGGCTTGCAGTGCCCGACCAGAGGGAGGGAGGTTGTCTGGCTGCTGAGGCGCAGCCGGTGTCAGCCCTTCGGGGAACTGCCCATGGATGCTTCGGGAATGGGGGCTGCCAACTCAGAACCCCCGTTCCCTGTGGCTGCAGCCAGCCAGGGGGCTCCAGGGTCGGGCGCGCCCGCGGGCCTGGGGGGCTTCTTGCCTGTGTGCAGGGCTTCTACGCACAAGGTGGCACCTCATCCCGGCCCAAGGGTGGTGGCAGGAACTCAGGAGGCGCTCGGGAACTCAGCAGGGCCCGCCCCTGGGGCCAGGGGTCTGGCAGGCTCCGGGGGCAAATGGACTACGGAAGCCGAGAGGGGCCCGTCCGCGCCAAAACCCAAAACGCGCTGCGGCCTCCAGGGACACAGGGGACACAAGTGGCTGTGTGGCTTGCAGTGCCCGACCAGAGGGAGGGAGGTTGTCTGGCTGCAGAGGCACAGCCGGTGTCAGCCCTTCGGGGAACTGCCCGTGGATGCTTCGGGAATGGGGGCTGCCAACTCAGAACCCCCGTTCCCTGTGGCTGCAGCCAGCCAGGGGGCTCCAGGGTCGGGCGCGCCCGCGGGCCTGGGGGGCTTCTTGCCTGTGTGCAGGGCTTCTACGCACAAGGTGGCACCTCATCCCGGCCCAAGGGTGGTGGCAGGAACCCAGGAGGCGCTCGGGGACTCAGCAGGGCCCGCCCCTGGGGCCAGGGGTCTGGTAGGCTCCGGGGGCAAATGGACTACGGAAGCCGAGAGGGGCCCGTCCACGCCAAAACCCAAAACGCGCTGCGGCCTCCAGGGACACAGGGGACACAAGTGGCTGTGTGGCTTGCAGTGCCCGACCAGAGGGACGGAGGTTGTCTGGCTGCTGATGCGAAGCCGGTGTCAGCCCTTCGGGGAACTGCCCGTGGATGCTTCGGGAATGGGGGCTGCCAACTCAGAACCCCCGTTCCCTGTGGCTGCAGCCAGCCAGGGGGCTCCAGGGTCGGGCGCGCCCGCGGGCCTGGGGGGCTACTTGCCTGTGTGCAGGGCTTCTACGCACAAGGTGGCACCACATCCCGGCCCAAGGGTGGTGGCAGGAACTCAGGAGGCACTCAGGGACTCAGCAGGGCCCGCCCCTGGGGCAAGGGGTCTGGCAGGCTCCGGGGCAAATGGACTACGGAAGCCGAGAGGGGCCCTCCGCGCCAAAACCCAAAACGCGCTGCGGCCTCCAGGGACACAGGGGACACAAGTGGCTGTGTGGCTTGCAGTGCCTGACCAGAGGGAGGGAGGTTGTCTGGCTGCAGAGGCACAGCCGGTGTCAGCCCTTCGGGGAACTGCCCGTGGATGCTTCGGGAATGGGGGCTGCCAACTCAGAACCCCCGTTCCCTGTGGCTGCAGCCAGCCAGGGGGCTCCAGGGTCGGGCGCGCCCGCGGGCCTGGGGGGCTTCTTGCCTGTGTGCAGGGCTTCTACGCACAAGGTGGCACCTCATCCCGGCCCAAGGGTGGTGGCAGGAACTCAGGAGGCGCTCGGGGACTCAGCAGGGCCCGCCTCTGGGGCCAGGGGTCTGGCAGGCTCCGGGGCAAATGGACTACGGAAGCCGAGAGGGGCCCGTCCGCGCCAAAACCCAAAACGCGCTGCGGCCTCCAGGGACAAAGGGGACACAAGTGGCTGTGTGGCTTGCAGTGCCCGACCAGAGGGAGGGAGGTTGTCTGGCTGCTGAGGCGCAGCCGGTGTCAGCCCTTCGGGGAACTGCCCATGGATGCTTCGGGAATGGGGGCTGCCAACTCAGAACCCCCGTTCCCTGTGGCTGCAGCCAGCCAGGGGGCTCCAGGGTCGGGCGCGCCCGCGGGCCTGGGGGGCTTCTTGCCTGTGTGCAGGGCTTCTACGCACAAGGTGGCACCTCATCCCGGCCCAAGGGTGGTGGCAGGAACTCAGGAGGCGCTCGGGAACTCAGCAGGGCCTGCCCCTGGGGCCAGGGATCTGGCAGGCTCCGGGGGCAAATGGACTACGGAAGCCGAGAGGGGCCCGTCCGCGCCAAAACCCAAAACGCGCTGCGGCCTCCAGGGACACAGGGGACACAAGTGGCTGTGTGGCTTGCAGTGCCCGACCAGAGGGAGGGAGGTTGTCTGGCTGCAGAGGCACAGCCGGTGTCAGCCCTTCGGGGAACTGCCCGTGGATGCTTCGGGAATGGGGGCTGCCAACTCAGAACCCCCGTTCGCTGTGGCTGCAGCCAGCCAGGGGGCTCCAGGGTCGGGCGCGCCCGCGGGCCTGGGGGGCTTCTTGCCTGTGTGCAGGGCTTCTACGCACAAGGTGGCACCTCATGCCGGCCCAAGGGTGGTGGCAGGAACCCAGGAGGCGCTCGGGGACTCAGCAGGGCCCGCCCCTGGGGCCAGGGGTCTGGTAGGCTCCGGGGGCAAATGGACTACGGAAGCCGAGAGGGGCCCGTCCACGCCAAAACCCAAAACGCGCTGCGGCCTCCAGGGACACAGGGGACACAAGTGGCTGTGTGGCTTGCCGTGCCCGACCAGAGGGAGGGAGGTTGTCTGGCTGCTGAGGCGCAGCCGGTGTCAGCCCTTCGGGGAACTGCCCGTGGATGCTTCGGGAATGGGGGCTGCCAACTCAGAACCCCCGTTCCCTGTGGCTGCAGCCAGCCAGGGGGCTCCAGAGTCGGGCGCGCCCGCGGGCCTTGGGGCTTCTTGCCTGTGTGCAGGGCTTCTACGCACAAGGTGGCACCACATCCCGGCCCAAGGGTGGTGGCAGGAACCCAGGAGGCGCTCGGGGACTCAGCAGGGCCCGCCCCTGGGGCAAGGGGTCTGGCAGGCTCCGGGGCAAATGGACTACGGAAGCCGAGAGGGGCCCGTCCGCGCCAAAACCCAAAACGCGCTGCGGCCTCCAGGGACACAGGGGACACAAGTGGCTGTGTGGCTTGCAGTGCCCGACCAGAGGGAGGGAGGTTGTCTGGCTGCTGAGGCGCAGCCGGTGTCAGCCCTTCGGGGAACTGCCCGTGGATGCTTCGGGAATGGGGGCTGCCAACTCAGAACCCCCGTTCCCTGTGGCTGCAGCCAGCCAGGGGGCTCCAGGGTCAGGCGCGCCCGCGGGCCTGGGGGGCTTCTTGCCTGTGTGCAGGGCTTCTACGCACAAGGTGGCACCTCATCCCGGCCCAAGGGTGGTGGCAGGAACTCAGGAGGCGCTCGGGGACTCAGCAGGGCCCGCCTCTGGGGCCAGGGGTCTGGCAGGCTCCAGGGCAAATGGACTACGGAAGCCGAGAGGGGCCCGTCAACGCCAAAACCCAAAACGCGCTGCGGCCTCCAGGGACACAGGGGACACAAGTGGCTGTGTGGCTTGCAGTGCCCGACCAGAGGGAGGGAGGTTGTCTGGCTGCTGAGGCGCAGCCGGTGTCAGCCCTTCGGGGAACTGCCCGTGGATGCTTCGGGAATGGGGGCTGCCAACTCAGAACCCCCGTTCCCTGTGGCTGCAGCCAGCCAGGGGGCTCCAGGGTCGGGCGCGCCCGCGGGCCTGGGGGGCTTCTTGCCTGTGTGCAGGGCTTCTACGCACAAGGTGGCACCTCATCCCGGCCCAAGGGTGGTGGCAGGAACTCAGGAGGCACTCAGGGACTCAGCAGGGCCCGCCCCTGGGGCCAGGGGTCTGGCAGGCTCCGGGGCAAATGGACTACGGAAGCCGAGAGGGGCCCGTCCGCGCCAAAACCCAAAACGCGCTGCGGCCTCCAGGGACACAGGGGACACAAGTGGCTGTGTGGCTTGCAGTGCCCGACCAGAGGGAGGGAGGTTGTCTGGCTGCTGAGGCGCAGCCGGTGTCAGCCCTTCGGGGAACTGCCCGTGGATGCTTCGGGAATGGGGGCTGCCAACTCAGAACCCCCGTTCCCTGTGGCTGCAGCCAGCCAGGGGTCTCCAGGGTCGGGCGCGCCCGCGGGCCTGGGGGGCTTCTTGCCTGTGTGCAGGGCTTCTACGCACAAGGTGGCACCACATCCCAGCCCAAGGGTGGTGGCAGGAACTCAGGAGGCACTCACGGACTCAGCAGGGCCCGCCCCTGGGGCAAGGGGTCTGGCAGGCTCCGGGGCAAATGGACTACGGAAGCCGAGAGGGGCCCGTCCGCGCCAAAACCCAAAACGCGCTGCGGCCTCCAGGGACACAGGGGACACAAGTGGCTGTGTGGCTTGCAGTGCCCGACCAGAGGGAGGGAGGTTGTCTGGCTGCTGAGGCGCAGCCGGTGTCAGCCCTTCGGGGAACTGCCCGTGGATGCTTCGGGAATGGGGGCTGCCAACTCAGTACCCCCGTTCCCTGTGGCTGCAGCCAGCCAGGGGGCTCCAGGGTCGGGCGCGCCCGCGGGCCTGGTGGGCTTCTTGCCTGTGTGCAGGGCTTCTACGCACAAGGTGGCACCTCATCCCGGCCCAAGGGTGGTGGCAGGAACTCAGGAGGCGCTCGGGGACTCAGCAGGGCCCGCCTCTGGGGCCAGGGGTCTGGCAGGCTCCGGGGCAAATGGACTACGGAAGCCGAGAGGGGCCCGTCCGCGCCAAAACCCAAAACGCGCTGCGGCCTCCAGGGACAAAGGGGACACAAGTGGCTGTGTGGCTTGCAGTGCCCGACCAGAGGGAGGGAGGTTGTCTGGCTGCTGAGGCGCAGCCGGTGTCAGCCCTTCGGGGAACTGCCCGTGGATGCTTCGGGAATGGGGGCTGCCAACTCAGAACCCCCGTTCCCTGTGGCTGCAGCCAGCCAGGGGGCTCCAGGGTCGGGCGCGCCCGCGGGCCTGGGGGGCTTCTTGCCTGTGTGCAGGGCTTCTACGCACAAGGTGGCACCTCATCCCGGCCCAAGGGTGGTGGCAGGAACTCAGGAGGCGCTCGGGGACTCAGCAGGGCCCGCCTCTGGGGCCAGGGGTCTGGCAACCTCCAGGGCAAATGGACTACGGAAGCCGAGAGGGGCCCGTCCGCGCCAAAACCCAAAACGCGCTGCGGCCTCCAGGGACACAGGGGACACAAGTGGCTGTGTGGCTTGCAGTGCCCGACCAGAGGGAGGGAGGTTGTCTGGCTGCTGAGGCGCAGCCGGTGTCAGCCCTTCGGGGAACTGCCCGTGGATGCTTCGGGAATGGGGGCTGCCAACTCAGTACCCCCGTTCCCTGTGGCTGCAGCCAGCCAGGGGGCTCCAGGGTCGGGCGCGCCCGCGGGCCTGGGGGGCTTCTTGCCTGTGTGCAGGGCTTCTACGCACAAGGTGGCACCTCATCCCGGCCCAAGGGTGGTGGCAGGAACCCAGGAGGCGCTCGGGGACTCAGCAGGGCCCGCCTCTGGGGCCAGGGGTCTGGCAGGCTCCGGGGCAAATGGACTACGGAAGCCGAGAGGGGCCCGTCCGCGCCAAAACCCAAAACACGCTGCGGCCTCCAGGGACAAAGGGGACACAAGTGGCTGTGTGGCTTGCAGTGCCCGACCAGAGGGAGGGAGGTTGTCTGTCTGCTGAGGCGCAGCCGGTGTCAGCCCTTCGGGGAACTGCCCATGGATGCTTCGGGAATGGGGGCTGCCAACTCAGAACCCCCGTTCCCTGTGGCTGCAGCCAGCCAGGGGGCTCCAGGGTCGGGCGCGCCCGCGGGCCTGGGGGGCTTCTTGCCTGTGTGCAGGGCTTCTACGCACAAGGTGGCACCTCATCCCGGCCCAAGGGTGGTGGCAGGAACTCAGGAGGCGCTCGGGAACTCAGCAGGGCCCGCCCCTGGGGCCAGGGGTCTGGCAGGCTCCGGGTGGCAAATGGACTACGGAAGCCGAGAGGGGCCCGTCCGCGCCAAAACCCAAAACGCGCTGCGGCCTCCAGGGACACAGGGGACACAAGTGGCTGTGTGGCTTGCAGTGCCCGACCAGAGGGAGGGAGGTTGTCTGACTGCAGAGGCACAGCCGGTGTCAGCCCTTCGGGGAACTGCCCGTGGATGCTTCGGGAATGGGGGCTGCCAACTCAGAACCCCCGTTCCCTGTGGCTGCAGCCAGCCAGGGGGCTCCAGGGTCGGGCGCGCCCGCGGGCCTGGGGGGCTTCTTGCCTGTGTGCAGGGCTTCTACGCACAAGGTGGCACCTCATCCCGGCCCAAGGGTGGTGGCAGGAACCCAGGAGGCGCTCGGGGACTCAGCAGGGCCCGCCCCTGGGGCCAGGGGTCTGGTAGGCTCGGGGACAAATGGACTACGGAAGCCGAGAGGGGCCCGTCCGCGCCAAAACCCAAAACGCGCTGCGGCCTCCAGGGACACAGGGGACACAAGTGGCTGTGTGGCTTGCAGTGCCCGACCAGAGGGAGGGAGGTTGTCTGGCTGCTGATGCGCAGCCGGTGTCAGCCCTTCGGGGAACTGCCCGTGGATGCTTCGGGAATGGGGGCTGCCAACTCAGAACCCCCGTTCC
>NW_026909368.1:0-66789 GCF_033115175.1 Lepus europaeus | reverse complement strand
TGCAAAGCTAGGGTGTTCACCTTTCTGGGACTCCTTTGCCTCTACTGTGAAGCACTAGACAGAGTTTGGGCCAGAGGGGCTGTTCCTTCTCGTGGATTCCCATTCATGCAGTCCAAGTCTTCACTCAGCATAAACTGCGTTGTTAGGAAGACAGAACCATTGTCCAGTACACTAATTTCCCTCTTTGAACCCATTTCCTTTGAAAACTAGATTGTGTACAAACTTCTACAAACTCAAAGAAGGGTACTGGGCAGGCTACACATGGGAAGCAACAAAAGGCTCAGTTGCTGAGGAGGCACCATAAAACCCCAAAATACAACTATTCCATAGTAAGAGAGGATGCATACACTTCAACTTATTTTGCTGGGAATTTGGGGCATTAACTGGGTACTGTGGATGCCTCTATGCTACAGATGGATAAACCCATGTCATATAGGTCAGTAACAGGACCTACAGTGGCTGAGTTCAAACTAGACTCACACCACACACCTCCTTGCTCATGAATATGCAGACTCTCCTTGCCTCATTGCAATCTTGGACTAACCACTTCATTTGTGAAGCTTCTGGACTCAGTGCCTGCACATCTGAAAGACTACTCTTGGCCTCTGACAATATAATCACCTGAAACATAAGCCATGGTGGACCTTCCCTGATTCCAGATCTGAGAATTCTTTGCCAGTGTGTCCTCCCCAACAGACCAGAGCCTGCGGCTTACACCTGAATGTCAGGACTCACCCACCTGAGAACCACGATGTTTCTGTTCTTAACAAGTGGAGAACATACATCCCATCCACTCCCAAGGAGTCACTGCTGCCTGTGAGGCCCCATCTTTCCCCCAGGAACTGTCCTTCAGGAATGCAGAATAGAACCCATGGAGCAACAGGATAGCTGCAGGGCCTGGAATTCCTGAGAAGGCAGGAGTGGGCAGGATGCTCACTCACCATGCTCAGAAGAAACCTGAAAAACCTTTCCTTGGCTCTGTGGTGGTGGTCACGGCACAGGAAGATGATATTTCACACAAGCCTCTGCACCCCTCCATTAGGAAATAAGAATGACCTGTGTAATTCCTAGGTGTTCAGCCATGCTGTCAGACATGGTGCATCTGACTTCATCTCCATTCATGTGGAATACTAAGATTAATTCTTGGTTTGACAAACTCACATCTATAAGAGATGTGCTATTAGAGAAATTTCAATGTGGGCACAGTGTTGGATAACTATCACCACATTTATTTTCATTTTTAGCTCTGATAATTAAGAACATGTACCTATGTATTATAGTTGCTTGCTTAAACCATGAAGAAAGTAAAAATGATTCTACTAAAGGTATTTAAATAAGAAGTTAATATTGCTACTGCAACTCAGGCCTGTCCCTCTAAAAAGATGCTTGCTCTCATCTGTTAAGATGCTTGGTAATGCATCCAGGGACAACTGGATGTGCATATACTGAAATAAAATTATGGATTTTAAGATGGGTACATCATTGTGCAAATACAAAACTTCCAAAGTCTTATAATGCAGGAACCTCCATCTTGAGCTTCCAAGCCTAGGTACCTTGACCTCAGATCAAAAAGGTAATTGTGCCTGAAATGTTAAGTATCAATGCCTTATTACTAGAAATGAAAAATGAACTTACAGGGATCAATGACCTAACTTGGCACCATGAAGTAGTAGGTCCTCATGTCCTTTCTCAGGAATTGTCTCCTCTTGTTAATATGTACCTTTACTAGCAGAAGCTGTTCCTACAGAGACTAGACCTATAAGATCTAAGAGGAGTCCTAAGAAGAGAAAAATTAACAAACCCATACTCACCAATAATTAAGGAGTAGTAAGCAACCCATTTTTCTGTTTCTTAGGTGTAACTTCCATGTAATAACTGGAGCCCCAAATTTGAGTGTTCAATCAGTGACAGGAGTTCTAGTGATTAATTTGTACTGAATGCAGAGGAATAGTCCCTGTGGTAAAGATAAAGGAGTTGATAGCCAGAGAATGGGAAAAAGACTCCCACAAGGATTATGACATGAGGTTAGTCTTTTATTTTTTCCTAAGATTTACTTATTTATTTGGAAGCAAGAGAGAGAGAGAGAGAGACAGAGATATTTTTCTTCTGCTTGTCTAATCCCTAAATAGAGGCAACAGCCAGGTGTGTATCCAGGACAAAGCCAGTAGTGAGGATCCCTATCTGGGTTCTTTACTTGGGTGTCAGGGACCCAGGTATTTGTGCCATCTTCCACTGCCTTCCCAGGCACATTAGCTGGAATCTGGTTCAGAAGCAGAGTAGCCAGGCCTCCAACCGGCCCTCCAATATGAAATGCCAGCAATCACAAGCAGTGCCTTAAACTACTCTACAACAATGGTAGCACCTAAGTTTGATCATTTCTGATTCATCCCAAGTAAAAATATTTAGTCAGGAAACTCCAGTGCCTGGCCATATTTTGTTTTGTATTAATTTACATCATATTTTTAAAAAGGCATACAGATAAGATTAATATCTTTCCTCACAATACCATGATCCTGAATTAATAATCATTGTCATATACCCAATTTAATTGCTAGACCACTTATTCTTGCATTTATATAAATATGAATATATAAATATGCAATGCAGACTACAGAAGAAAATCATATTTATGTGGATTTGACTTTTAATATTACAATATGAACTACCCGCATATAAGTGTGAAAAATTCAATGTAGCATATTTACAATTTGTCAGAAATCATATTTTCTTAAGTAGCACAATTGACATGAATGAATATATGTATTCATTGAATAGGTATGATTTCAATGAATAAGCAGAACAACTGATGTGATATTAATATAAATCATGTATTATGCAATTTATTCATTAAGAGTACACATACAGGGAATGGTGTTGTGGTGCAGTGGGTTAAGCCATCCCCCACAATGCTGGCTTCCCATATGGGTACAGGTGTGAGTCCTGGCTGTTCCACTTCTTAACCAGCTCCCTGCTAAGATGCCTGGGAAAGCAGCAGAAGATGGTTCAAGTGGTTGGGCCCCTGCCACTTGGGAAATGCAGATGGAGTTGCAGCTCCTGACTACTGCAGACATTTGGGTGAGTGAACCAGCAGATGGAAAACCTCAGTCTGTTTCTTCCCTATCTCTCTGCAACCTTGTCTTTCAAATACATAAATCTTTTTTTTTTTAAAAGAGTGCACATACAATTCATTGTTTTTTCAGTTATACATGATCATCACCAGTCAATTTCAGAGCACTTTTTATTACCTCAAAGAAAAGGGTGAGGCAGCCCTAGAGGTTAAGATGCTGCTTGGGATTAAGACATCCAAGACTACTCGAGTTTGAGTCCCAGCTACACACCAGATTTGATTCCACTTTCCTGCTAATGCCCACCCTGGGGACCACACCATCCAAAAGGCAGGGCCTCAAGTAAATCAGAAAATGTGAGACATATTGGAGACCTAGGTGAGTTCCCAGCTCCCAGTTTTGCAAGTTTTTAAAAATTAATTAATTAATTAATTTGAACTGCAGAGATACAGAAGTCATCGTTTGGTTCACTCCTCAAATATCCATAACATTTAGAACTGGATCAGGCCAAAATCACGATTAAGGAATTCCATCCATGTCTCCCATATGCACAGCAGAAAGCCAAGTATATGGAATATCATCTGTGGCCTCTCATGCACGTTAACAGAAAGCTGAATTAGAAGCACAGTAGCAAGGACCTGAACTGACCCTCTGACAGGGGATGTGGGCATCACAATCAATGGCTTATCCATCCAACCATGGATATTGCACGTAATGCAAGATAGGGTCCAAGTGTTCTCATGCCCAATATAAAGCTTCTGTCACTCAAATGTAATCTGGGCCTCTTAGTAGTATTCACCAGAACATGGTTCTGGTACCAGATAACTAGAGAGACAAGAAATGAGGATGTCTTTCCAGCCAAATGCAGCGGGCAGCAAGGGGAGCCCTGTGTTCTCAGTTGCACAAGGGAGGAAGAATCACATGTGGATTAAAATAGAACTGAGTCTCCCTGCTCTTCCAAAGTCTTAGATTGCCTACAGTTAATTTTTTTTAAGATTCATTTATTTTTACTTGAAAGTCACGGTTACATAGAAGAGAGGCAGAGAGAGAGAAAGTCTTCCATCCAATGGCTCATTCTCCAGATGGCTGCAAAGGCCAGGATTGCGCCAATCTGAAGCCAGGAGCCAGGAGCTTCTTCTGGGTCTCCCAGGTGGGTGCAGGGGCCCAAGGACTTGGGCCATTTGTACTGCTTTCCCAGGCCATAGCAGAGTTGGGTTGGAAGTGGAGCAGCTGAGTTTCGAACTGGTGCCCACGCGGGATGCCAGCACTGCAGGCAGCAGCTTTACCTGCTATGCCACAGCGCTGGCCCCATACCATTAATATCTTTTTATCTGCCATATGTACTTAGGACCATTTCTAGAGACTTTACAAGAATTCTGTTTTAAAATATTTCTAATCAGTTCTAATGTCAAAGAGCATATATATGCTCACACTGTCACATCAGAATTCCCTCTAGGAAATAAACTTTAATACTTGCATGTTCAGCTAATTATTAATTATGTTCATAATTACCATGTAGTAATAACATATTAGCTAAAAAAGTCAATAACAATCTCTTAGAAATGAAGTACATTATTATTTATGTGTCTTGGAGGCACTGCAAATGTTAAGATGACCCGTGTCATTATATTGTATAGTTTTTTATTTTAAATCCTGTAATCAGGACTGTCACTGTGGTGTAGCAGGTAAAGCCACCAGCTGCAGTACCGGCATCCCATATGGGTGCTGGTTTGAGTCCCAGCTGCTCCACTTCCAACCCAGCACTCTGCTATGGCCTAGGAAAGCAGTAGAAGACGGCCCAATTCCTTGCGCCCCTGCACCTGAGTGGGAGATCCAGAAGTTCTTGGCTCCTGCGTGTTGCAGCCATTTTGGGAGTGAACCACCATACGGAAGACTTCTCTCTTCTCTCTCTGCCTCTGCTTCTCTGTAACTGTCTGTCAAATAAATAAATCTTTTTAAAAAATCTTGTAATGGTGACCCCATATTTGATAAACTGGAAATTTCAGCACATTGTTGACAACAAATATGATGATAAATGTGAAAAAAGGTTAAGTATCTCAAATGGTTGTCAAAGTTCCTAAAATCCCATAATGATTCACTATGTGGCCAATTTAGCAGATAAGGCTGAGAAAATATAAAGCAATAATTAAAAATTTTGCTACAATAATTCATGCTTTGGGAATGCATCTTTCCTATTTGTGATATAGCCCTAAGTATTAGTTTTAAGGAACAATAATTTGAAATTTAAGGTCTCAGGAAAACAGCCCTCATGTTGACTGGTCTGTAGTACTATAAGGTGAGTTTTTTATTCCTCATACCTCAATGTTTATCTTTCAGAAACTATAAATAACAGATACTATTCTTTGTAAATGCAGATTTTGCTATTTCTATTTTTCATTGTTTTTAATGTTTGCTAATACACCATCTTATGGATTATTATATTGATTTTACCTGTACAAACATCAAACTCTTTCATTCTAGTATGTATATGTATATACAGGTGTATATGTGTGTATGTGTGTGTATGCATGCACCTGTTTTGACAAAGGTAAAAGTGAAAATATTGTGAGAAGTCCTACTATTCATTTCAAAAATTAAATCCTCCTCAGAAATGGCTGCCTATGAGTAGACCACTGAGCCCCTTCTCACTGTTATGAAATGAAGCATGTCTCTCTAAAATTCATACTCTGCAACACTAACCACCACTATGATTCTATTTGGAAATAGGGTCTTTAAGCAGGTAATTAATGTTAATTAAGGTCAAGTGAGATTAAGTGTGAGGTCCTAATTCAAACTGACCTATGTCCTTACAAGAACGAGACATACCACAGGTACACACAGAGGAAATACCATGTGAAGACATAGCAAGATAGGGAGATGGGGAGAGAGGCCTCAGGAGAGCCCAGATCTGACATTAGAAACCAACTATTAGAACTATGAGAAATAAACAACCTTCCCAAACTACCAAACTTTAGACCTTTGCCAAAATTTCTTGCAGCCAACTAGAAGACCATCACTATTATCTGAGAAAGAAAGAAATTACAACTATGGCTTCAGGTGGCCAAACATCTAAAAAAGAAAGAATAAAATAATTTGGAGCAGTACTGTGGAATAGTGGGTAAAGCCACGGCCTGTGATGTTGCCACCCCGTATAGGTGGTAATTAGTGTCCCAGATGCTCTACTTCCAATCCAGCTCCCTGCAAATGGCCTAGGAAAAGCAGCAGAAAATGGCCCAAGAGTTTGAGAACCTGCCAAACATATGAGAACCCCGGCTGAAACTCTGGCTCCAGACTTTGGGCTGGCCAAGCCCTGATCATTGCAGCCATCCGGGGTGTGAACCCATGGATGAAAGATCTCTTTCTCTGTCTCTCCCTCTCTCTCTCTTCTGTGTAATTCTTGCACATAAATCAATCTTTTTAAAAATACGAAGACAGGGGCTGGTTTTGTAACGCAGCGGGTTAACATCCTGGCCTGAAGCGCCAGCATCCCATATGAGCACTGGTTCGAGACACAGCTGCTCCTCTTCCAATCCGGCTTTCTGCTATGGCCTGGGAAGGCAGTGGAAGATGGCCCAGGTCCTTAGGCCCCTGCACCCGCGTGGGAGCCCTGGAAGAAGCTACTGCCTTATTTGTGAAGTAATCCAGTATCTGTTAATATGTCTCTCTCTCTCTCTCTCTCTCCCAAGTAAATAAACACTTTAAAGGATACACTACAATAACACTAACTGCAAAAAGCTCAAGTGGAGGGGTGTCACTGAAGCATGGTGGGTTAGGCTGCCACTTGTGATGCCAGTATCTCATGAGTACCAATTCAATTCCTGGATGCTATACTGCAAAACCAGCTCCCTGCTGGTGTGCATAGGAGGGCAGTAGAGGGGTCCACTGCCACCATGTAGAAATAAGTGAAAAATAATCTTAAACAGCATGAAAGATAAATGAAATGAAGACTGGTTTTTTGAAAAGAGAAACAAATTTAATAAGAAACAAAATTAATACGCCTTTAGATAGACTAAGACAAAAACTGAAGACTCAAGAAAACAAAAAAAATTATAACTGATAGCATAGAAATAAAATGGATCACCAGTAACTATTTTTTTTTTAAGATTTATTTTACTTATTTGAAAGACAGAGTTACAGAGAGAGGTAGAGACAGAGAGAGAGGTCTTCCATCTGCTGGTTCACTTCCCAGTTGGCCACAAAGGCCGGAGTTACGCCGATCCGAAGCTAGGAGCCAGGAGCTTCTTCCGGATCTCTGACGCGGGTGCAGGGGCCCAAGGACTTGGGCCATCTTCCGCTGCTATCCCAGGCCATGGCAGAGAGCTGGATTGGAAGAGGAGCAGCTGGGACTAGAACCGGCGCCCATATGGGATGCCGGTGCTTCAGGCCAGGGCTTTAACCTGCTGCGCCACAGTGCTGGCCCCGATCACCAGTAACTATTAACAGTAACTAGAAACAACAAATTAGACAATCAAGAAGCTATGGTTATTTTCTAGATGCATATAAATTACCAAAGTTGAAACAGAAAGATATAGAAAACCTTAATAGACCAATGAGTAAGAAGATGAAATCAGGAATTAAAAGTCTGCAAATGAAAGATCAGTATTAAATGGCCTCACTGCTAAACTCTACTAAATTGATCAAAAAAGACTAACATCAATTTTTCTCAAGTTATTTCAAAAATTGAAATGGAGGGAACTTTTCCAAACTCATCCTATGAAGCCAGCACTGCCTTGACTCCAAAACCAAAGGGAATCAGCAGGTAGAAGACCTCTCTTTGTCTCTTTCAAATAAAAAAAAAAAAAGCTATATACCACCATGCCTGATCAATAGATATAAAATTTCTCATAACATTAACAAACGAAATTTAGTAACTTATTAAAAAGCTTACATACCATAATCAAGTTCTTTATATCCTGGGGAATGTAGGGAATAAGTCAGATATGCAAATCAATAAACCAAATGTCCGTATCATAGGATGAAGGATAAAAACCATTATAGGCCGGTGCGTGGCTTAACAGGCTAATCCTCCGCCTTGCGGCACCGGCACACCGAGTTCTAGTCCCGGTCGGGGCGCCGGATTCTATCCCGGTTGCCTCTCTTCCAGGCCAGCTCTCTGCTATGGCCCAGGAAGGCAGTGGAGGATGGCCCAAGTGCTTGGGCCCTGCACCCGCATGGGAGACCAGGAGAAGCGCCTGGCTCCTGGCTTCGGATTGGCATGATGCAACGGCCGCGGTAGCCATTGGTGGGTGAACCAACGGCAAAAAGGAAGACCTCTTCTCTCTGTCTCTCTCTCACTATCCACTCTGCCTGTCAAAAAATAAATTAAAAAAAAAAACCAAAACAATATAATCATCTCAATGGATGTAGTAAAGTATTCAATGAAATTAAAATTGATTTATGAGCAAAATTGTGAGCAGCATATCCACAGAAGGCGCATATCTAAACTCAGGAAAGCATATATATGACGAATACCCATTCTACTCAATGGCAAAAAGAAGCTTAAAGCATTTTCTTTAAGATATGCAATCAGACAAGGATGCCCAATCTCACTACTGTCATTCAATATCGCACCGTAAAATTTGGCCAAAGAAGTAGTCAAGTGAAGAAAATAGGCATACAAATAGGGAAAGAAACAATTAAAATTATTTCAGTTTCCAGATGGCATAATTCTACACATGGAGAAACTTAATGATTCAATCAAGAGACTGCTAGAACTGGCAAACAAATTCAGTAATGCTGCAGATACAAAATGAAAACAAAAGAATCAGGAGTACTTTTATATGCCAATAATTTTTTTTGACAGACAGAGTTAGACAGTGAGAGAGAGTGATACAGACAGAAAGGTCTTCCTTTTCCATTGGTTCACCCCCCAAATGGCTGCTACGGCAGGCGTGCTACGCTGATCCAAAGCCAGGAGCCAGGTGCTTCCTTCTGGTCTTCCATGCAGGTGCAGGGCCCAAGCACTTGGGCCATCCTCCACTGCCTTCTCGGGCCACAGCAGCGAGCTGGACTGGAAGCAACCAGGGCAGAATCTGGTGCCCCGACCGGGACTAGAACTCGGGGTGTCGGTGCCACAGGCGGAGGATTAGCCTAGTGAGCCATGGCACCGGCCTTATATGCCAATATTGAGTTCATTGAGGAATCACAAGAATAATTAAATCATAATAGCTACAAAAAAAAACAAAAACAAAAACAAAAAAACCTTAAAGTAAGTTTAACCCATGATGTGAAAAACCTCTAGAAGAAAAATCACAAAACACTAATGAAAGTAATTGAAGACAAAACAAATAGGGAGACCCCCATGTTCATGGATTGGGAAAATTTATAAAGTTTCCATGCCACACAAAATAATCTTCACATTCAACACAACTAGCAACAAAACACAAATGAAATTCTTCACAGAGCTTGAAAAAATAAACCTAAAATTAATATGGAATTGTAAAGTCCCCAAGTAACCAAAGCAATCTTGAGAAACAAAACAAGTCACAGTATCTAAATTCAAGACATAGTACAGAGGTATTGTAACTACTGACATAAAAACAGACACGGACTAATGAAACAGAACAGAGGTTCCAAAAAGGAACGCACACATCTACAGGAAAATTGATCTTTACAATGCCTTCAAAAATACAACACAGACAGGACAATCTCTTCACTAAATGGTCCTAAGGAAACTGGATATCCATATGCAGAAGACTGAAACTAGACTCTCTTCCTCCACACACCTTACCATACACAAAAATCAAAGTAAGCCAAACATGTAAATGTAAGACCTAAATATAACAAAACTGACAGGAAGCTATAAGACACTGAAAACACAATGCTTTTGGATAAGATCCCACAAGTTTGGGCAAGAAAGCCCAAATACACAAATTTTATATCAACTAAGAAGATTTCTCTAAACAAAGGGAACAATTCCAAGTGAAGATATAATCAATAGAATGGGATAGAACATTTGCAAACTATTCATCTGACAAAGGGCCGATACCCAGAATATACATGGAACTGGAAAAACTACAAAATAACAGCAACAACAGCAAACAATATATTTAAGAATTGAGAAAGGACCTGAATGTGCATTGCTCAGAACAAATACAAATAGTCAACAAATATGTGAAACAATGTTTAATATCACTAGTCATTAGAGAAATGCAGATCAAAACACACTGAAATGTCTCCTCACTCCAAAAAGACAAAAATAAGAAACGCTGGTGGGGTGTTGAAGAAAATCTTTGATGGGGAAGCACTATTACACAGCAGTTAAGCTGCTGTCTGTAGTGCCATCATCCCATATGGGCACTGGTTTGAGTCTCTGCTGCTCGCTTCCAATCCAGCTCCCTGCTGATGTGCCTGGGAAAGCTGTGCAAGATGGCCCAAGTACTTGGGCTCCTGCACCCATGTGAGAGACCTGGAAGAAGCTCCTGGCTCCTAGCTTTGGGCTAGCCCAGCCTTGACCACTGTCACCATTTGGGGAGTGAACCAGCAGATCCTCAGATGGAAGATATCTTTCTCTCTCTCTTTCTCTAGGTGTGTGTGTCTCTAACTCCTTCAAATAAATAAATAAAATTTTTTAAAAATAAATTAAGGGGAAAATAAGAAAACCCTTATACACCGGTGATGAGAAAGCAAATTAGTATGGGCATTCTGGAAAAAACTATAGCCATTCTTCAAAAATAAAATCAATCTACCCTATGGCATAGCTAACCCACTTCTGGATAGTTATCAGCCGGAAATGAAATCAGCATATCAAAGAGATATCTGCTCTTCCATGTTCACTACAGCAGGAGTCAGAGTACCCAAGATACAGAACCAATCTAAGTGTCTACCAATAAATGAATGGACACCCATAAAAAAGAAAAAGGAATACTGTTATTTGTTGCAAAATGGATGGAACTGGAGTCATTAAGTGAAACAAACCAGACATAGAAAAATAAATGTCATGTGTAGTCTCTCATATGTGGAAGTTTTAAAAATAATGTATCTGAACTTACAATTGCAACTACCAGACTGGGAAAAGTGAGGGATCTAGAGAGAGGGAGATCAGCTAATGGGTACTAAAATACAGTTAGGCAGAAATAGCAAGTTTCAGTGTTCCATAATACAGCATGGTAACTATAGTTCACGATATGATATACTATATAAAGAACTGGAAGAGATGAGCTGGTATGACCTAAACAAGCACAAAAAATGGAAAGGCTAGTTGCTTGGCTTGATGAGTTTATGTTGCATATATATGTTCAAATGTTAAACTGCATGATAATATACAATATAACTATATTATAAATAATAATATACAAGTAGTACATGTTAACAAAAATCATTTAAATAAAATTGTAAAATACCAAAAACATCTCTATATACTAACAATGAGGTATCTGAAAAAGAAATTAAGAGAACAACTCCATTTACAAAGCACAAAAACTAATTAGGAGTCAATATTTTATAGGACACAGATCCTATATTATATTGTCCTTAATTATAGATTAAGAAGTCAAGGTTGCCTTTCCAGTGAACTTTCAGATCAGCCCTTACATGATTTATAATTAGTTTACCTGGTATCCTTTAAACGCCAGTATTAGAAAACCAAACCTGAGGGGCTGGCACTGTGGCTTAGCAGGCAAAGCTGCCGCTTGCAATGCCAGCATCCCATATGGGCACCAGTGCGAGACCTGGCTGCTCCACTTCCAATCCAGCTCTCTGCTATGGCCTGGGAAAGCAGTACAAGATGGCCCAAGTCCTTGGGCCCTTGTACCCACTTGGGAGATCCGGAAGAAGCTCCTGGCTCCTGGCTTCAGGTTGGTGCAGCTCCAGCAGTTGTGGCCATCTGGGAAGTGAACTAGCAGATGAAAGACCTCTCTCTCTCTCTCTGCCTCTCTTTGACTCTGCCTTTCAGCTAACTAAATAAATCTTAAAAAAAAAAAAAGAAAAGAAAAGAAAAGAAAAAAGAAAAGAAAACCAAACTTGAACCTAGATGGAAGGCTAGTTACACTGTTTTTGTTAAGATTTCTTTGTTCAGTTGAAAGGCAGAGTGGCAGAGAAGGAGAGACAAAAAGAAACCTTCTGTCCACTGGTTTGTTCCCCAAATGCCTGTAAGAGATGGGTCTAGGCCAGGCTGAAGCCAGGAGCCAGGGACACTTTCTGGATCTCCCATGTGGGTGGAATGTACCCAAGTACTTGGACCATCACCTACCTCCTCCCAGATGCACTAACATCAAACTGGACTAGAAGTGTGGAGTAGCCAGGACTTGATTGAGGCACACCGATATGAGATGTGGGTATTCCAAGTGGTGGCTTAACACACTGCACCACACCACATAGTTACTGTATAGTGTTTTATTCATTGTTAATACTGCCGATCAATTACAGGCAAGGTGTTCAACCTGGGATCAGTTTAAAAAACAGGCTTAGGGTTGGTGCTTAGCCTAGTAGTAAGGGTTCAACTTGTGGCTCTTCCTCCTGACTCCAGCTTCACATTAAGGCAGACACTGGGAAGCAGTGGTGATGGCTCAAGTCATTGGATTCCTGCCACCCATGTGGAAATCCTGGATTGAATTCCTATTTCCCAACTTTAGACATGGCCTCTCACTGTAGTTCTGGGCATCTGTAAAGTGAACATGTAGGTAAGACTCTTCTGTCTCTCAAATAAATAATCTACAAAAAAGAATTCATCAGACAAAAAAAGAGCAATATACATGTTGATGTCTGATCACATAAAGAGAAAAGTATTTCAAACCAATTAAATGGAAATACAACAAAATACTTTATTTCCACATGACCTAACAGAAAAATTCTAAAATATTTATTCAAAATGCTAATATCAACGATGTACTAGGTTATTACAACTTCTGATCACTGAAAGGAATGACAGAAATTGTATACAGGATAGGAGGGAGGAATTGTATTATAAGGTACCCACACTCACCCTACCTAAAAAATAGTATAATGTTATCTAAAAGTGGGTTGAAGTTATCTGAAAATGTACATTGCAAACTTTAGGGAAATTGCCAAAACAATTTACAAAACACATATCCCTGATATGCTAATAGAAGAGAGAAAATGGAATCCTATAGAAATCTCAATTAAAATGAGAAGAGAGGTGTTGGCATTTGGCATAGTCATTAAGAGGCTATTTTTAACTTTCATCATCATACATTACAGATACTATGTAAATAAATAAATGAATAAAGATAGAAAGAATAAGAAAAATAGGGAAAATTTAAAAAATCAAGCATGGGTCCTTGCTCCACTCCCATCTCCAATTTCCTCTAAGGTACACCCTGGAAGGAAGGAGATGATCAAGTACTTACGGCACTGCCATCTCAATCTGGGACATAGATTAAGTTTCTGGCTTCTGTCGTTGGCCAGGCCCAGACCCATTTCTTGCAAGCATTTGGGAAGTGAATCTTCAAAAGATAGATTACTCTTTCTCTTTTTCACTGTGTGATTCTCTTTCATAAATAAAATAAATGTATAAACATTTTTTTAAAAATAAAGTGAGGGGGGCCAGCACTGTGGCACAGCGGTTTAACGCCCTGGCCTGAAGTGCCCATAATGGGCACTGGTTCAAGACCTGCTCCACTTCTGATCCAGCTTTCTGCTATGGCCTGGGAAAGCAGCACAAGATGGCCCAAGTCCTTGGGCCCTGCAGCCACGTGGGAGACCCAGAAGAAGCTCCTGGCTTTGGATTGGCACAGCTCCGGCTGTCTTGGCCAATTGGGGAGTGAACCAACAGATGGAAGACCCCCCCCCCCCGCCTCTCCTTTCTATGTGTAACTCTTTAAAATTAGTAAACAAATCTTTAAAAAAAATAAATAAAGTGAGGGACTGGCACTGTGACATAGCGGGTAAAGCCACCACCAGCAGCAGTGCTGGCATCCCGTATGGGCGCCGGTTTGAGTCCCAGCTCCTCTACTTCCAATCCAGCTCTCTGTTATGGCCTGGGAAAACAGTGGAAGATGGTCCAAGCCCTTGGGCCCCTGCAACCACTTAAGAGACCCCGAAGAAGCTCCTGGCTCCTGTCTCCCCACCCCCATCTCTGCTTCTTTGTAACTCTGCCTTTCAAATAAAATATATATTTAAAAATAAAGAAATAAAGTAAAAGAAAAATAGTGAAATTTAAAAAACAACACAAGCATGGGTGTTTGTTGCAGCAGTTAACACACCAGTTATGACCATATCTTATACTGGAGTGCCAGGTGTGAGTCCAGCTGCCAACTGTGATCCAGTCTCCTGCTAATACATACCCTGGCAGCAGGTGATGGCTCAAGTACTTGGATATCTGCCACACATGTAGGAGACCTGGATTGACTTCTTGGCTTCTGTCTTTAGCTTGGCCTAGCCACTGCTGTTGAAGGCATTTGAAGAGTGAAACAGCAGATAGAAGAGCTTTCTCACTCTCTGTCTTTGAATCTCTGTCTTTCAAATAAATAAAAATCTATAAACAAGTCTTTTTTAAACAAAGTAAAGACATAAAATAATTACAAGCATTTTACATATCGATCCAACTATATCAATAATTGTTTTAAAGGTACATTAACTAAATACAACAATTGAAAGAAACTGACAGAGGAAGATTAAAGCCAAGACTCAACTTTGTGCTATCTAATGGAAAACCATTTAAATAAAAAGACATATAGAGAGGATCTGAGGCCATTTTGGTCAAAGAAGAACTCATTTCATTTGCATAGAAGGACTAAGTACAAGAGGTCTGTTGAACAACATGGTAACGATAGTTAATGAAAATGGGTTTCATTGGGGCTGGCGCTGAGGCACCAACATGTCGTATGGGTGTTGTTTCAGGGACCAGATGCTCCATTTTTGATCCAGCTCTCTCTGCTTATGGCCTGGGAAAGCAACAGAAGATGGTCCAAGTGCTTGTGCCCCTGCACCCATGTAGGAAACCCAGAAGAAGCTCCTGGCTTCAGATAGGTCCAGCTCTGGCCATTGCAGCCATTTGAGGAGTGAACCAGAGGATGGAAGACTTTTCTCTCTGTCTTTACCTCTCTGTCTTTAACTCTACCTCTCAAATAAACAATAAAATCTTTAAAAAGAGAAAAAAAAGCGAATGAGTTAAGTACTTTTAAAAAATAGTTTCTACTATGGAAAATAACTAAGAAATGAGATTTTAAATATCCTCATTATGAAAAACAATTATATGATGTAATACACGTGGTAATTGGCTTGACTTATATATCAACACTATGTAAGTATTTCCAAAAATCATTTTAGTGCTAAATACATTCAATTTCTGTCAATGTAAGATACACACACATATATATATATATATATTTAAAAGACAAACATAGGCCGGTGACGCGGCTCAATAGGCTAATCCTCCGACTGCGGTGCCGGCACACTGGGTTCTAGTCCCGGTCAGGGCGCCGGATTCTGTCCCGGTTGCCCCTCTTCCAGGCCAGCTCTCTGCTCTGGCCAGGGAGTGCAGTGGAGGATGGCCCAAGGGCTTGGGCCCTGCACCCCATGGGAGACCAGGAGAAGCACCTGGCTCCTGCCTTCGGATCAGTGCGGTGCACCGGCCACAGTGCACCGGCCGGCCACGGCAGCCATTGGAGGGTGAACCAACGGCAAAGGAAGACCTTTCTCTCTGTCTCTCTCTCTCTCACTGTCCACTCTGCCTGTCAAAAAAAAAAAAAAAAAAAAAAAAAAAAAAAAAGACAAACATAAACATAGATAGACTAATATAAAAATATGCAGAAAAATAGTCCATTATTACAGCAATCCAGTGAAGCCTGGATTGATATCTATTTCAGATTAATCAGGATTTAAGTAACAAGGGTTATATAGTAAGACTGCAGGCCATTCTCCAAGAAAACAATGCTTTTACCAGTAGTCCTAAAAATTTCCTATGTAAGGAAAACAAAGTTATAGAACTGTAAGGAAAAGTACAGATTCACCAGCAGTAATCAGTGAAAATAAATACAACAGAAAAATACCCAAACAATGGTAATTAATAGTTAATAGTATGTAATCATATGAATGCTACATTGGAAAAATAAATAAGGCCATTCCAACTGTTGGCAAATCACAAAATAAATAAATACACATGAATGAACAACACACAGTTAATTTATCTACTGTATAAACACTTCCTGATAAATTTGAATTTATTTATCTACAACCTACAACTTAACCATATTTTCTCATTATGTGAAAAATTTATTCTGATTTAGCACATGGGGAACAAAAATCAAGAAGCATAGTGTCTCCAACATCAAAAAATAAACATGAAGTAAGGCAAGTCCCATAAGTGGTAGAAGCAGTGAGTGTATTGGCTGAATCACAGCCTCAGATAGAAGCACGTATATACAAGACCAGGGAAAAGGATGAAAAAAATGATTTAAGCATAATAGAATACCCAATAGCAATCTCTTGAACATTCTGAATATGCAAAACTCTGTTGGGGGATATAGAAGTTAAGAAATAAATACCAAAAAAGAATCAAGACTTGGTCACCTCTGTGGACAGAGGAAGAATAGATTAGGAAGACATCGGAACTGACCAAGGCCCACTCCTTCGTCACCTGAGTAATCACTGTGGATGTTTGCATTCAAATGTAAAGAATTCAATTTCTTTTTTCAGATATTATTGAATAAACAGAGGTTCAATATAACAAAATAATCCAACACTCAAGTCATGGCACATACTTTCTACCTGACATACTTTCTGCCTAAGTGGACAAAGTATACATAAAATGCAGCAAGTTTCCACAAAGGTCGTGAAGGAGAAGCAGCTCAGGGAAAGACCTTCCTACCCCACAGCTCACAGGGGACCCCACACTCAGGTTAACCAGATTCCCAGGCCACTTGGGCTGAAGGCCCTTGAATGCTCTCCTTCCTACTGCTTCTTTTAGGAAGAATCAGGGGCTGACACTCACGTCACACTGCTAGGTACCTGCCCACTGGGCCATCTTTAGTCATCACCCACAACACAAGAGAAAGGGAGTTTCCAAGCGGAATCTCGAGATATCTACACTTTACGCACATAAAAGATGTATACAGATTTTTAAAAATTAATCTAGTTCTATTTATTTAAAAGTAGAGTTATAGAGAGAGATCTTCCATCCAATGGCTCACTCCCACAAGCCTGTAACACCCAGGGCTGGACAAGGCTGAAGCCAGGAGTCTGGAATTAATCTCTTTCTCTCCTGTGGGTGGTTGGGACCCAAGTACTTGAGCCATACTCTGCTTCCTCTTAGAGTGTGCATTAGCTACAAATTGGATTGGAAGAACAGGGAATCAAATCAGGAAATTCTGATAGGGATGTGGGAGTCCCAGGTAGCAATTTAGTCACTGCTACAAACACCCAATCCGGAACAAAGATTGTTTACACTGGAGTGTCAGGTAGGCATTCTTTGCTTCTCTTATGTGAAATGTTCATAGACAAACACTTTGAAGGGTTACTGATTTTTCTGCAGAAAAAAAAAGACAATATTGTTTTAAAAACAGCATTTTAACAAAATGAAAAAATGTGTCATGGAGCAAACAGCTGATAGTGTTATGAACTTCAGGGGGCGGTGGTATTTGGCAATGGGGGAGGAGATCTGCACACTGAGAGAGCTGTTTCCAGACTTACCGTGCTTTATTACATGGTCTATCCCCCTCTGAAACTCATGGGGAAATTTAATGCCAATTAAATTAAGAAGTGAGACTTTGCAAGGAATCATCAATATTAGTCCATTCATAGGATTAATGTGGTAATCTCCAGGGGGTCTGTGTAGAACCCACTCTGCATTAGTCTCCTGCACGCCCCGTCTTTGGCCACGTGATCTCTTGAGCCATCCTGGGCCTCTGCCAACAAGAAAGCCATCCCCAGACGCTGCCTCAACCTGGGACAAAAATATTGAGCCAAATCACACCAATTTTTGTATGTTGCACGTGTAATAAAGACAGAAAGACCCTAGGAAGAGTACGCTGAGTCCTGTGTTGCAGACATCAGCTCCTGTTTCCCAACCCGGGGATCGCGTCACTCCTGGGAGAGGTGGGACGGAGGACCCCACCGCCCCCAGCTTCTCCCCGCATGAATCCCACACAGCAACCCCAGAATCTTGCTGAGGGCCCTCCTGGGCTCACCGCACAATTCGGCAAGACCTGAGGCTCGGGCACTGAGCCCACGTCGCTGCGGCAGGAACCGGACAAGACGCCCGCGTCCCGCTGCCGGCCCCGCCCACATCCTGTCGGCCTCAGGCTCGGGGCCCACACTCACCATTCTCCGTCTCTGAGGCTGTGGGTGTCCTCCTGAGGATTCGTGGAGAGAGGGAAGTTCACAGAGCAGCAAGGACTGAACCTCCCGGGCCGCTACGGGCCGGGGCTGGGAAGCAGAGAATGGCTGCCGCGGAGAACAGAGCCGTTGGCGCGCTGTTGCCAGGACCCCGCACACAGCCAGTGCGCGCGCGAGGTGGCGGAGACTCAGCCAATCAGAACGGCCCCTGCAGGAGCGGTCACTGGGGCTTGCGCTCCGTGCGCAGATGGCGGGCCGGGGCTGGGGCTCAGCGCTGAAGCTGCGTCATCTTCTTGGGACGTCCCCACCGGGGTGAGGACCCTCTCTGATGACCTCACCTCCTCAGCCGCCTCCCGCCTCCCTGTCACTCATCCTGCTGGGATCCTGTGACAAAGGCTGCTGGTTCACGTCCTCACCTGTTGCTGTGGTTTCGTTCTTAAAGGAGGAGCACGGTGGGGGCAAGAGGCACGGAGTCACCACACAGACCCCGGGAGGCGGGTGAAAGCGCGCCAGAGGCGAGCAGCCCGCAGACTCCTTGTTTCAGTTGCTACAACAGCTAATATAGCCGAGGCAGCCAATCCAGTCAAGGGGCGGTTTAGGCCCTAACCAATCACCGCCTGTTGCCATGCGGGCTCCCTTGCCAGGTGGTTTCCGAAGCCATTCCTGAGGCTCCATTGCCCGGTGGTTTCCCAGGTGGTTTCCCTCCACCTTGCGGTGCTGGCACACCGGGTTCTAGTCCCGGTCGGGGCGCCAGATTCTATCCCGGTTGCCCCTCTTCCAGGCCAGCTCTCTGCTATGGCCCGGGAAGGCAGTGGAGGATGGCCCAAGTCCTTGGGCCCTGCACCCGCATGGGAGACCAGGAGAAGCACCTGGCTCCTGGCTTCGGATCAGTGAGATGCGCCGGCCACAGCGGCCATTGGTGGGTGAACCAACGGCAAAAAGGAAGACCTTTCTCTCTGTCTCTCTCTCTCTCTCTCACTATCCACTCTGCCTGTCAAAAAAAAAAAAAAAAAAAAAAAAAAAGAAAGAAAGAAAGAAAGAAACCATAGGAGAAAATTTCTAAGAATTCAGTTTAGTGATTAGTTTTACATACAACACTAAATGCTGAACCGTAAAAAAAATGTGGACTGTACTAAATTAAAAATGCCTTCTGTTCAAATGACCCTGTTCAAACAATGGAAGATACACCATATGCTGGGAGATAATATTTGTAAAATGTATATCTTTAAGGATAGAAAGTAAAATATATAAAGAACTTTTAAAACTCAACAATATAATGATAATTCTCCTATTCAAATTGAGCAAATGAATGAAGAGTTATCTTTACATGTAATATATACATGTTAGAAACAAGAACATAATATACTGAACTTTAAAAAATTATGAGATACAGGAATAACTTTTTCATTAAGAAAATGCAACTTGGCCGGCGCCGTGGCTTAACAGGTTAATCCTCCGCCTTGCAGCGCCGGCACACCGGGTTCTAGTCCCAGTCGGGGCGCCGGATTCTATCCCGGTTGCCCCTCTTCCAGGCCAGCTCTCTGCTATGGCCCGGGAAGGCAGTGGAGGATGGCCCAAGTCCTTGGGCCCTGCACCCGCATGGGAGACCAGGAGAAGCACCTGGCTCCTGGCTTCGGATCAGCGAGATGCGCCGGCCGCAGCGGCCATTGGTGGGTGAACCAACGGCAAAAAGGAAGACCTTTCTCTCTGTCTCTCTCTCTCTCACTGTCTACTCTGCCTGTCAAAAATAATAATAATAAAAAATGACATTGAATTATTTTAATTTTAGTGATTTAGTGAGATGACATGGAATGAGAAGCCATGACTATCACTTAAACTAAGCCTCTTATTGTCCTATACTGTGCCTCCTGTCTAGCAGAGGGTGTGCTTGTCTGGTATGGCTGATCTGTATGAATTTGGTTTTGATCACTCACCCCATACCTAGTTGCTGCTGAATTCCTGTAAAGTGGACTAAAGATTGCACCTTGTTTGCAATAATTATGTCCTACATGCAAACATTTTGAGAGTGACAATCCAGTCTGATACTTGCTTGGCGGACACTGATCTGTAAAAGTCACTCAGAATTCCAGTTTAAATGTAGGTGCAGTCTCCTTTCAGATTTCCAAAATAAAACTTAATATTGTACAAAAATGAAGAATACATTCTCTGAAATATGGAAACCAAAATCTGTAGTTATTGAGTGGCACAACTGTGCAGAACAAGCATTTATAATACAACAAATTAGAACACTTGAGTTTAAAAATCACGTGGTGTGATTCATGTTGGAAGAGTTTATTGACAAACATGAAATTTTTGTAGTTAAGTTTTACACATACACCTAAGTATGTAAATTAACTTATCATGACCTTCATATCCATATTGTTGAAGAATAAAATAGAGGGTCAAGAATGGTAGAAGAAAGATTTCAAGACTGTCATCTTTGTTTTATTTTCTTTTTGCCACTACACAAATACTTGCACTTGTATAGGGAAATTTCCAGAAGGTTGCTTTGTGGAAAGTTGTCTTCTCAATAAAGGGAAATCAAATCTAAGAGAATCCTGGCACAAATATTGCACACAAATACTGCCACACATGCTCACTTTAACAAACATACTCACAGACTCATGCACATGATGAAGACATAATAATAGGCTAGGTGTACCCTGATGCTGTGGGTTAGTGGTGATTGTATTTGGGAGTAAATACTTAAAAAACTATTTTTCATCATAGGTGTTTGTAGTTAAGGCATGCAGGGTGATTATATGGATTCATGAGGCAGGATTATAAATGCATGTTTGCTGGGCACTGGAGTGTAGAGGGGTTATTGGAAAGGATTGGGTTTATTGTTGGATCTGAGGAGTTTTTTTTTTTTACAGAACCAGTTAACAGGATTTTGGATATATTGATTTCACAATGTGGATGTATTACATTGTATTATTGAGATTGAGCACATGAAGTCTTTTAGAGATATACAGGAAAACATTTTCATATGCTTTCTAGTGACATGAGGTATATCTTTTGACAAAATGTCCAAGTTCTTTCAAAGCATGTGTGGGGCAGGGGGTGGCATTGTGATGCAGCAAGTTCAAACTTGAAATGCTTGCATCCCATGTCAGAGTGACAATTCAACTCCAGCTACTCTGCTTCTGATTCATTTCCTGCTAATGCATCCTGATGCTAATGCATCCTGATGGCTGCTTAGGCTTCTGCTACCCATATAACAGACGTGAATTGGATAGGATTCTAGGAATCTTACTTGATCTTTCCCAGCCCTGAATATATTTGGGTATTCTGAAATTGAGCTAGTGGGTGAGAGATTGCTTCCTGTTCCTCTCTGTCTTTCAAATAACCAAAAGTAATAGTTTTATTGTGGTCTAACATAAGTGTTCAAAAAGTCCATGAAAAATGCACATTAAGACAGAACTATTCATGGATTTTAAATTTTTTTACCCCCACATAAGGTTACATGTCTTTGAAATATTTATTTTTTGAAAGAGAGAAAGATCTCTCAATTGCTTGTTCACTTCACAAAAAACACAGTATCTGGGGTTGAATCTGGCCAAAGTACAACTTGAGCTACCACCTGCTGCCTCCTAGGCTCCCATCCAGAAGCTAAAATGGGGAGCAGAGCCAAGATTTGGACCAGGTATTCTGATACTGGATGCAGCTTTCCAAAATGGTGTCTTAACTGCTAGGCCAAAGGCCTGCCATAAAATTGTCGTTTATTTCCATTTTGCATTAACTTTTCAAAGTGCCATCATACGTTATTTTGGGGGCCTCTGATATACACAGGTTGAGATTAGACCTTATAGTGGAAATCTCAAGTGAATCTTCAGGCATTGGCACCATAGAGATACTAAGAGACAAAACTGAAGCAATTGAGTCAGTACCTGAGAATGCCAAGATGACATACCATCAAAGAGAACCAGAGTTGGGATTTCTCTTGTCCTGTGGCAGTAATTGATTGAGGGGACCTTGTCAAAGACACTAGGAAGGAATGGCTAGGTTAGTTAAAGAACTGGGTTGGGGTGCCAGCATTGTAGTATAGCAGGTTAAGCCACTGCCAGCATCCTATATTAGGCATGGGTTTGGGTACTGACAGCTCCATTTATAATCCAGCTACCTACTCATATGCCTGGAAAGGCAGAAGAGAACACCCCAAGCATTTGGGACCCTGCCACCCTTATGAAAGACCCAGAGGAAGCTGCTGGCTTCATTCCATCTGTTTAGTAAAAGGGAAGCAATATGTTGAAACCAAAATATGTAGGGAGAGGTCTGAAATATTTATGCAGCATATATAATTGTTGTGGCTATCTAAATATAATATGTATAGTATATATTAAGATCACTTAGAGAACATTGAATCAAATAGATCAAGATTGATAACCTAATAAGGTACTCTGTCATGTGCAGCTGTGGGGTAGGCAGATATATTTATAGTCATGAAGCTCAGGTTGATAATCAGATGTGGTGAATGAGAATATGCAATGTTGGTAAATATATGGTAAAATAAGTGACTGGATTAAAATGGCAAGTAAAATTAGGAAAGTTAGGGCTGATGGAAGGAAAGTTGATCAATATAGAGGTACATCTTGGTGATGAGAAAAATGAGTCATGAGAAAGAATTGGGTGAACAATCTACTAAGTGACATTCCATATAAGACTCAGGTCTGCTATACATCTTTCAAACTGAACTGTAATCAGTTTTGAAAGAAGGAGACCTAAATTCCGATTCTTGCCATTTCATATTGTAGGTATGTAGCTTTGTTAGAGTACAAAATCATTTTGTTAACTGCTGTTATCATTTGAAATGGGTAACTAATCCTTAAATAGCAGGTTTACTTTAAGGATTAAGTAAGCCAATGTATGTGAAGTCCCTGAGCATAGTTTGCTTTTTCTTTGTGGTATGTCAGCATCAAAGGGTAAAGATCATCTAACTCCTTATTTTGACACATGGCCATCATTGATCATGAGCACACATAATTAGTAGCAATGTATTTGGCAGAACTTTAGTTAACAATGCTTCAGTGAAATGCAAAGTATTGCAGCTCACACTGAATACTGATAAAGGGCAGTTTCAGCTGCTACTTCTCTGGAACAGCTTATGGAGCCAAACACATTTCCCTAGACTTCTTCACATTGCATTTTTATTTGCTGCCATGCAAGGGCAGTAAGACAAAAATAAAATAAAATAAATAAAATAAAATAAAATTAAAAAATAAGCCTTGAAACTTCTATGTACCCCCCATTTTCATGTGCCAGAGAATTTGCTTGATAAGATCTCTGAATTGATATTTGGGTTGTGATGCCGTGGGTTATACTGCCCCTCGAGATGCTGGCATTCCATATTAGAGTGCCATTTTGAGCACTGGCTTGAGTCCCAGCTGTTTTGCTTCTTATTCAGCTACCTGTAAATGCAGAAGATGGCCCAAGTGCTTGGACCACTGCCACCCATGTGGAAGACCTGGACGGGATTCCAGGCTCCTGGTTTTAGCCTGGCCCCAGCTGTTGCATCCATTTGGGAAGTGAACTACAGTTAGAAAACCTCTTTCTCTGTCTCTCTAAACTCTGTCCTTGAAATAAATCAGTAAATCTTAAAAAATGAATCTGTGAATCTTCCAACATACCTAATTACAAACTAGATTCCTTAGTTGCCCAGGCAGAAATTCAAATACAAGGTGGTGGGAAGAAGGTTGGGGTCAGATTGAGGAACCAACATCCAAACCCCTAGTATGGAAAACCAGGCTTACTGAGATCAACATTCTTCAAAAGGTAAGAACACAACTCAGTGTGTGATGGGTCCAAGGCTGCAGTTCTAAGATTGATGATGGAGGGAAAATGACAGTACACGAACCTAAGAATAATGAAATCTAAAAATGAAGTAATTTCTTGGATCACTGTCCACATGTGACATTTTTCAGATTGTTCTAGGTTGGGGTTAAAAGGATGTGGTTAATAATATCTTTGAAAAGTAGGATAATTTACATAGAAAATTATAGTTTTGGCCGGCGCCGCGGCTCACTAGGCTAATCCTCCGCCTGCGGTGCCGGCATACCGGGTTCTAGTCCCGGTCGGGGCACCGATCCTGTCCCGGTTGCCCCTCTTCCAGGCCAGCTCTCTGCTGTGGCCAGGGAGTGCAGTGGAGGATGGCCCAAGTGTTTGGGCTCTGCACCCCATGGGAGACCAGGAGAAGCACCTGGCTCCTGCCATCGGATCAGCGCGGTGCGCCGGCTGCAGCGCGCCTACCGCGGCGGCCATTGGAGGGTGAATCAACGGCAAAAGGAAGACCTTTCTCTCTGTCTCTCTCTCACTGTCCACTCTGCCTGTGAAAAATAAAAAAAAAAAGAAAAGAAAATTATAGTTTTTATTATGTAACCTGGGGATATGAATGTATTCTTTATAAGTAGTAGTAAAAAAAAAAAAAAAGCCCTTCTGAGTTTTGACATAGAGGAGGTTGAGGGTTCCCTCCGTTTACTCCTTGGAGCACTCTGCATGTGCATGTGGATTGGGTTGGGGGCCCCATTTAAGAGCTGGTTTGGGGATTCATGCCTGGTACGCATGGGAACCATGGAAAGACAGGGCCTCGGGTCATTAACCTCCTTGCTCAGCTCTGCCTGCTGAATGCTCAGGCAGTCTCTGAGAGAGAGTGAGGAAGAGGAGGTCGCTGAGTTCTTGGCTATGAAACATCAGAAATTAGAGACCTGTTCATTTCCTACGTTTGCTGACAGACGGCATGTTTCTAATCTTGGCAGGAAGCTTGTAGTGCACTCAAGACATGTTCAAAGATAGGAGTTCCCGTTCATTTTCTCAGGAATCTGATACTTAGTGAGTCACAGACGGAGTCACACTCAAAATCCCAACATTGACACTGATTCATCCTAAGCAATGTAACTTTTCTTGAACACAGAATACAGCATTTGTCTTTTTCTCCTCTAGATCCATTTTGGAGGGGGAGGATACCTAAACAAATGATCTAGTCAGTGACTGTGATAGGCTGAAGAATGTGACTCTGCAGGATTCAGAGGGTCAAAGATGGACACCTATACTTCTGTATGTCTGTGCCAAACAGGCAATGATCAACTATTTTTCCCATTTTAAAGGTAGCAAGTTTTGATTTTCTAAAAACACCATAATGATAAATTAGCCTTTGCACTAATGTCATGAACAAAGTCTTGTATTAAAATTTATTCTAATTAGACACCAGAAAAATTTGAGAATGCTTTCCAGAGAATGTGTCTACACATGTGAACTGTAGGGTACAGAGATCATTTTTGAAACACTAGAAAATCTGAACCCATCAAGAGCCTTCAGTTAAAGTGTGCACAGAGACATGGGATAAAGATCCTGAAGAGATGACAAGAAATGATATTGTGAGGTCCCACAGAAAGCAAGAGGAAAAGGCAGTCCAATAGCATAAGAACAGTGCGGCGATCACCTCCCCTCACTATAGCAGTTCTGGAGCCACTGGCTTGTGCTGTTACCACATCCAAGTTCTTTGGAGATGAGAAGCCTCACTTATGATCCCAAATGTGGATGAAGCTGTTCAGGCCTGGATAGCAATGAACAGTGCTTCAAGGTGATGACATTTGATGAAGACTACATCTATCACTTGTATTTATTGAATCCTATAGTATTCTACAAAATTAAAAAAATTATTTTACAAATGAGAAAAGTGAAGTTGAGGCAAATTAATATTTATTAATTGTCACATTTGCTAAAAAGCATGTGATGGTTATTGTTTGCCTATTGATTTTGTTTGCCTATTGATGAGTTTTTAGAAATTCATGGGAGATTTTAGTTATGAAATAAATCCCAAGTAAACATTTTAAAACCACCTCTCAGGAAATCAGAGATATTTTAATAGATCAGGACCAGGTAAATTCAAACCAGCCCTCATGAGATTTCCTCTGTAATTGGAGCTATTTTGTGTTCAGAGTATGTGCAAGAGTGTCAACATGTATGAAAGGCAGTGTCTAAGGCAAGAGACAAACAGTTGTCTGGAATCTCAGACACAGGGGCAGATTTCAACACAAACTCTACCATCTCCAGTGCTGGCAGGTCTACTGAAATCTGTGTATTGGTAGGGAAGGTTCTGTTCAAAGCAGAATGTCTGATGTTTCAGAAATCAATGACCTTTATGTATATGGCTGTAGACTTCACCTAAGAAGAATGGGCCTTACTACTCACATCCCAGGGTAATGTGTGCACACCACTGTGATGCAGGACATCATCAGTCATCTTTGTGTTAGTGGGTGAGCTTGTCAATATGGTTTGATTTGTTCGAATAGTACCCAAAGTAGCCTGTCTATATCCAGTTCATTCTCTGTCCAGATTCATATTTTTATAGCCCTTATAACTCCTTCACTGTGAGTTTTCATTCAGTTACTCACTTCTGGAGCTGGCACTGTGGCATAATGAGTGAAGCCACCACCTGCAGTGACAGCATCACATATGGGTGCTGATTCAAGTCCCAGCTACTCCACTTCTGATCTAGCTCTCTGCTAATGTGTCCAAGAAAGCAGTAGAGGATTGGCTCAAGTACTTGGGCCCCTGCACCCATGTAGGAGACCCAGTTGAAGCTCCTGGCTCCTGGCTTTGGCCTGGCCCAGCCCTTTCTGTTGTGGCCATTGAGGAATGAACCAGCAGATCTCATTCATTTCTGGTGTGAGACCCATTAAGATGCAGCCTCTGGATCATGACCTTGTGACTCCTGGTGACCTATCCCTTACACTAAGAACAGAGCTTGATGGGCAATGAACTTTTGTTGAATGAATAAAACAAGTTGTTCAGCAAATACTTTTGTGGAACTTAATTGGTCAATTTTCAAAATAAAGTTCAACCCCCTGGGAAGCACTTACATTACATGTGAAACACTGACGATCCTACAGTCTGCTTTTGAATTTGTACCTGAGCATTAGCAGCCAGAGTTCCTTTCTGTACTGTGAAGAATAATAAGAGTTCTTTCTGCCCTGTTTAAAGAACCCTATTGTTCTCAGCGTTCACAGATTCTCTTTTAGTGACCTTCCACTACACCTGTTTTATCCTTGTATCCATCCCTGGACCTGAGGGATATAGTTTCCAGCTCAAAAATCAAAATGGTTGTACTGGGTTATGCTCGAGTCTTCCTTTTGCTTTCTTCCTTAAGCAAAAATTTGACAATGGGTAGATTAACATCTACATATGAGATTTTTTTCTCAAGGTATTGATTTCTATTTTCATTTCATTGCATTTAGGAAAGATACTCTGTATGAGTCTAATTTTCTTAAATTTGTGAACATTTAATTTCTGAACAGGTGATCCCACCTGGAGAATTGCAAGGAAGAGAATTGTGCTGCTGTTATGTGGAATGTTCTCTGAATGACCTAATGTGTCCAAATCTGCTGTCTTATTGATTTTTTGTATGGATAGTCTCTTTTCTTTTTTGTTAAGATTTATTTATTTATATGAAAGGTGGAGTTATAGAGAGGCAGAGGCAGAGAGAGAAAGAGAAAGAGAGATAGAGAGAAAGAAAGAGAGAGAGAGAGAGAGAGAGAGAGAGAGAGAGGGAGAGAGAGAGGTTTTCCATCCACTGGTTCACTCCCAAAGTGGCTGCAATGGCCAGAGCTGGGATGATACAAAGCCAGGAGCCAAGATCTTCTTCTGGGTCATCCACGTGGATGCAGGGGCCCAAGGACTTGGCCCATCTTCCACTGCTTTCCCAGACCATAGCAGAGAGCTAGATCAGAAGTAGAGAAGCCAGGAGCTGAACCGGTGCCCATATAGGATGCCATTACTGCATGCGGAGGCTTTATCCACTACTCTACAGCACCAGCCCCAGTGAATGCTCTCTTTTCTGGGAGGTGAGGTTTTGACAGTTCCTGCTACTTAATCCACTGCTGTCTGATGGCCTTTCTTGTGTGTGAATATTCTCATTGAGTATTTTTCAAACGGCCTAGTTCACTATAGCTGAGGTTCGGAAGGAATGTCTCTAAAGATGAATTTGTATAGAAAATGAAGTCTGTACACATAGTGGGATGTTATATAGCCACAGAAAATAGGGAATTCCTGTGACATGATATGCAAATAAGCGAATAAAACAAATATTCTATAAGATTCCACCAATATAAAGTATTTAAAGCATCAAAATCCTAGAAAGTAGGGAACAGCATTGTGGTGTAGCAGGTAAAACTGCTATCTGTGACACTAGCATCCCATGTGGGCACTGGTTGGCACAGCTTCTCCACTTCTGATCCAGCTCCCTGCTAATGGCCTGGGAAAAGTAGTGGAGAATGGTCCACATTCTTGGGCTTCTGCCACCCATGTGGCAGATCCAGATGAATCTCCTGGCTCCTGGCTTTGGCCTGGCCCAGTCCTGGCCATTGCAGCCATCTGGGGAGTGAACTAGTGGATGTACGCTGTCTCTCCCTCTCTCTGTAATATATATATATATATATAATATATGACGCCCAGAAAGTAGAAAGGTGGTTATTGACGGCAGGAGGGGATGAAGAGGCTCTAGAGATCTGTTGCACTGCAGTGTTTATCTGTGTGTTTATGACTCCTGAACTGTACATGTAGATGTTACAGATATAAAGTTAATATCGTGTGCTTTTACCATAATAATAAAGGCATGGTTTTCCTTGTGAGATGCAGTATCTGCGTTCTCTTCTACCTGACCCTAGAAGAAATGACTCCCCTTGTGCTCTTAAGTTACTCTACAAGTACACGTAGGTATGGCTGGCCGCAGGTCACTCCCAGGTGAATACTTGCAGATTCATCACTGGTCTATGTAGGAATATTGGGAGACTCTGATTCCATTTCTCCTGTTGCTTTCCCAGCTTTCCTCTACTTATTTATCAAATTCTCCTTTGGTGAGGATCCAGGAAGACAGAGTGGTGTCTGCTGCATTCTTAGCAAAGCAGCAGCAGTGGAGTAGGACTTGCTTTAACAAACGGGACCTCATTGAAAGTAAATGGGAGGGGCCGGCGCTGTGGTGTAACAGGTAAAGCCGCCAACTGCAGTGCCGGCATCCCATATGGGTGCCGGTTCGAGTCCCAGTTGCACCACTTCTAATCCAGCTCTCTGCTATGTCCTGGGAAAGCAGCACAAGATGGCTGCACCCACGTGGGCGACCTGGAGGAGGCTCCTGGCCCCTGGCTTTGGATCAGTGCAGCTCCGGCTGTTGCGACCATCTGGGGAGTGAACCAGTGGTTGGAAGACCTCTCTGCCTCTGCTTCTCTGTAACTCTGAGTTTCAAGTAAACAAATAAAATCTTGAAGGAAGGAAGGAAGGAAGGATGGAAGGAAGGAAGGAAGGAAGGAAGGAAGAGAGAAATTTCCTGAACTAGAACTTCTAAGTGCACCCAGGAATACTAGTTCTGGTTCTATGTCACTAAGGCTCTGGTAGATATAGAGCAGGCCAGGGAATAATCAAGAAATGATATCCTGGCCAGTGTGGTCGATCAGTGGGTTAAGCCACTGCCTGTGATGCTAGCATCCCATATGAGCTCAGGTTGGCGGTCCCACTTCTAATCCAGCTCCCACAGCCTGGGTATGCAGTGAATAATGGCAAGTTCCAGGCTCTTGGCTTTAAAAGGCCTTACCCAATCCCCACAATTGTGGCCTTTTGGAGAATGAATCACAGGATGGAAGACCTCTCTGTCTTTCCCTCTCTCTAATACTGTGCTTTTCAAATAAATAAGTAAGTGATTTTTAAAAGTAATATACTGGGTCTGGCACTGTGGTGCAACAGGTTAAAGCCCTGCAGAGCTGGCATCCCATATGGGCACCAGTTGAAGTCCCGGCTGCTCTACTTCCAATCCAGCTCCTTGCTAATGCTCCTGGGAAAGCAGCTGAAGGTGGCCCAAGTTCTTGAACCTCTGAACTCATGACAGAGACCTGAAAGAAGCTCCTGGCTCCTGATTGGTCCTGATCTGGCCATTGCAGCCATTTGTAGAGTGAACCAGTGGATGGAAGCCCTCTCTCTTTCTGTCTCTACCCCTCTCTGTACTGTCTTTCAAATAAATAAAATAAATCTTTAAAAAATTGATATACTTCCCCACATTTATACTAACATTTCATTCTCCATTAAGGCTGTTCTTACAGAGAAGGAACATGAGAGACTATGATTCTTTCCCTCTATCTCATGGCACTGGTAAGGAAATAATCCCCTCAGTGACCATGGCAGTGACTTCAGTGGGTGTAGTGTATGGTGAACAGCACAGACAGAGCTGAGTGGGAGCAGAAGTTCATTATGCAGTGGGGAGGTGGATGCTCTTCAGTGAGTTAAATCAACCCAATGTTAGAGGTGTAGGGAGACGGCTGGGAAGAATTGAGTACAGAGAAATGAGAGGGTTAAATTAAAGAACAAAAAATAACATATTTATGTCCACTGATTTTTTTTTTGACAGGCAGAGTTAGTGAGAGAGAGAGATAGAGAGAAAGGTCTTCCTTCTGTTGGTTTACCCCCCAAATGGCCGCTAAGGCTGGCATGCTGTGGCCGGTGCGCTGTGCCGATCTGAAGCCAGGAGCCAGGTGCTTCCTCCTGGTCTCTCATGCGGGTGCAGGGCCCAAGCACTTGGGCCATCCTCTACTGCCTTCCCGGGCCACAGCAGAGAGCTGGACTGGAAGAGGAGCAACCGGGACAGAATCCGGCACCTGGGATGCCGGTGCTGCAGGTGGAGGATTAGCCTAGTAAGCCGAGGCGCCAGCCATATGTCCACTGATTTTAAAATTGGAAACATTTTGTAAGGGATATAATAGAACATTTTGTTTAATTCTTAGAAAAACAAATTTACCTTATCTCCCTTGTACTCAACAAACCAAATTCCCTCTTACTAATTAGAGTTTGTTACGATTTTAATTCATTTTACTTATTTGAGAGGCAGAGAGCAGGAGCTCCCATAATTCACTAGTTCGCTCCCCAGATGTCTGTAATCACCAGGACTGAGCCAATACTGAAACTGTGAGCCAGGAACTCACATGGGTGGCAAGATCCCAGTTACCTGAGCCATAATGTCTGCCTGCTAGAATATGCATTAGCAGGAAGCTGAAGTCAGGGGCTGTAGGCAGGTATCAACCCCAGGCATTCTGGTGAAGGATTAAGGAATCTTAACTACTAGGTCAAATGTTTGCCCCGCGTTATCCAATTTTTTATAATACATGCAAGTGGGCTGGTGCTGTGGCACAGCAGGTAAAAAACTGCCATCTACAGCACCGGCATCCCATGTGGGTGCTGGTTCAGGTTCTGGCCATTCCACTTCTGATCCTGCTCTCTGCTGATGCACCTGGGAGGACAGCGGAAGAAGGCCCCAGTGCTTGGGCTCTGCACCCACACGGGAGACCCAGAAAGGCTCCTGGCTCCTGACTTTGGACTGTTCCAGCTCCAGCTGTTGTGGCCATTTGGGGAGTGAACTAGCAGATGGAAGATCTCATTCTGTCTCTCCTTCTCTCTCTGTAACTCTGCTGCTAAAATAAATAAATGAAGTTTTTTTTTTAAAGTTTATAGAAAATAGTGTTTTCTTAGTTGTTGATGGGCATTTAGGAAGTAATAGAACAAAAATTGGGGTTACGTGACAATAGTTGAATGATTAGTGAGGTGACATTGACAGCTCTCTATAACCCATTTAGCAGCTAGATTAAGGTATAAGGGGGATAAAGATAACATATTTGGAACCACAGGGATGGATGAGAATGGGAGGCCTCAGCATTTCTAAACCAGTCTCTGGGTCCAGGTCTGTCTTCTGAAATGCACCTTGTTTAGTATTACCAGGGTGGTGTAGAGATGAAGGAAGCTGGATCGGCTGCTCCCTGTGTTCTATATTTACACTGCTCAACCTGCAGAACGCTGGACACTGCTTCATTATCCTCTGCCATCTTAACAAAAGTAGACAATGCTTGGGATGCCACCATGCCATATTGGAGTGCCAGTTTGAGAGCCAGCTTCCTGCTAATACGCCTGGTAGGGCACCAGATAAAGGCTCAAGTGCTTGGTACTTACTACACACGTGGGAGACCCACTAGGTGTCCCTGGCTTCTGGCTTGAACCTGGCCCAGCTATGGCTGTTGCAATCATCTGTAGAGTGAACTAGCAGATGGAGGATCTAGCCCTCTCTTTCTGCCTTTCAAATAAATGAAAATAAGCAAATAAACACTAAAAACTAAAACTATGCTCTTGAGATTTTTCTTATTCTGGAGAGCTTACTTTGTGCCTGGTCCAGAGCTTCCTGTTAATTTACAGCAGCTGGAATAGGCACTAAAAGACTCTCTGCATGTTGTTTTTCAACTCAGTTTTCAGAAGACAAGGTTTCCATTAGAACCTTAATGACTCCTGTTTACTTTTTTTAAAAGACTTATTTATTTGAAAGGAAGCATGAGAGAGAGAGAGAGAGAGAGAGAGAGAGAGAGAGAGAGAGAGAAACAGAGAGGTCTTCTATTCACTTGTTAACTCCCCAGACGGCTGCAATGGCTGCAGCTGGGCCAAGCTGAAGGTCTCTCATATGGGTGCAGGGGCCCAAGGACTTGGGCCATCTTCCATTACTTTCCCAGGCCATTAGGAGTTGGATTGAAAGTGAAACAGCTGGGATTTGAACTGGTGCTCATACAGATGCCAATGCTGCAGGTGGGAGCTTAATTCTATGCCATAATACTGGCCCCCATCCTTGTTTAAACAAACCAGAGTGTTTGTGTCAGATGTAGCGTTTCCTTGGGTAATGCTTTTACACATATGTTGCACACTTATATATACATTCATTTATATACTCCTGTTTGGGGGATTTAAAAGCTGTGTTTATCCATATAATTTAGTTGTAAGGTATAGCTCTACACATGTAAATGTACCTATATAAAATAATCTGCACTGTGGTATCCTACATGGTACAACAAATCACCCACAGATTGAGAAACATGTTTTTGAATAAACTGTATGCATTTCATAGATCCTCCATATATTTTCATTGTAATGTTTACATATATGTTACCTTCATTTATGCATACTAACATATGAACACATACATATTTGTGTTGTTGTTACTTATTAATTTACAGTTGCTTGTGTGTGAGTTTATTTACCCAACAGGAAATTTTTGAGGGAGAAACCTGTTAAGATCCTTTACCAACACTGAAGCCCTGAGTGTTATCTGGAAGCTTCCTAGGGCTGAGAGCCCAAAGGTTCTCTGAACGGCCTGAGTCCTCTATGTCCAACTCTTTGCCTTTAGGACGCACATCAACATCCCAGCACCACACCTTTAAATACTTGGGCCTGAACCTCTTGGCCTGAAATGGAAACCCTTGTTACCTATACTCCTCATCCATGTACTTTTGAATGGGGAGGCCTAACATTCTGATTTAAACCCATTGATGTTGCTCCCTCCCAAGTCTCTCTTAACAGACATCTGATCTATCCTTGGGTCTGTAGGGTACCTGGAAAAGGAGTCCTCAAGTCACCTTGATTCCCGGTTTTGTTCAGTCTAGATAATGAGCAGGCAACCTCCTACCTGGGGCAGTGGGGCCTGTGGGGGACCATGTCTGCATCCATGTGGACATGGAAAGAAATTACTGGACAAACAATGTTAAGTCTCCAGAGTTAGCGACTCTTACCCTGGCTCTGGGATACTTCCAAAGTTCCATAGATATCTGAAACCCTGGTAAGCTTGTGTGCTTACTTGAAGCCCTCTTCATTCCTGTGTATTCCCCAGTGCCTCCAGGGCAACCTGAGAACTCACAGCAAGTTCTCCTCAAGGTAGAACCTGAGCTCCATCCTCAGCATTGTGAGGCTACACTGCAAATCCTATTACCTGTTCAAAATATGGCTTCTTATCCTCCTGCAGCTATGTGTAAAGGAAGCCAGCATCATACTGGGAATGTTTTAATTTTAGCTAGGTCTGGTAGAAGGGCCAGGCTCCAAGTGTTTATGTCAGCCAGAGGTCAGCTGGAATGATCAACAAATTCTCCTGGAATGTTCTTTGAAAAAGATTTTACCAACAGGAGCTGGCACTGTGGCAAAGTGTGTTAAAGCCCTGGCCTGAAGTGCTGGCATCCCATATGAGCGTCGGTTCAAAACTTGGCTGCTCCTCTTCTGATCCAGCTCTCTGCTATGGCCTGGGAAAGCAGTAGAAGATAGCCCAAGCCCTTGGGCCCCTGTACCCACATGGGAGACCCAGAAGAAGCTCCTGGCTCCTGGCTTCGGATTGGCTCAGCTCCGGCCGTTGTGGCCAACTGGGGAGTGAACCCGCGGATGGAAGACCTCTCTCTCTCTCTGCCTTTCCTCTCTCTGTGTAACTCTGACTTTTAAAGAAATAAATAAATCTTTAAAAAAAGAAGATTTTACCAATAGAGGAAAAGAGGGCTCACTGGCCTTTCTGAAATAAACAAACATGTTTGTTTCAAATTTTGTTTGTTTCTTTGTACTAGGTTTCTTTTTCTTTGTATACTGATTGTCCATTCTGTAGATTTGACTGTCTATTTTCTTTCTATTCTTATGCTTAGAAAGAATTGCTGTTACTTATTAATTTAAAGTTGCTTGTGTGTGAGTTCATTTACCCGAGAGGAAATTTTTGAGGGAGAAACCCATAAAGATCCTTCACCAACACTGAAGCCCTGAGTTACAGTTTCTTTATATCCATATAATGTATGTGTTTATGCAGGTATAAACTAACATACACATATATATTTATGGCCTTTCTATATTCCCTATGGTGAAGTCCCATGAATTTTAATCCTTAGGAGTACAAGCGTCTAGTTACATATATGAGACATAAATGTTTTACTATATTAAATCCATACACACACCATAAATATACAACAGAAACATTGCCCAAAGGGACTCACAAGATAGCAAACACACACACACACACATTCATTCATTCATTCATTAAAGAGATGGACCGGTGAGGCTCTCTTGATCTTTCCTGGCAGCCAGCAGGGGAAAATATCCAGGGAGACCATTCACTTGGAGTTCTAGCTGGCTCCCATCTGCAAGGAAATGCTACAGCCTGGCCTCCTGTACCTCTGCCCAGCCAGAGGTACAACATTCTTAGTGAGATGATGGCTTCCCTGAGGTTTATTTACATCAGCATAAGAATATATCTTTTGAACAACCAATAGAATTGGGGATTTTGTCTTAAAGTGCCAATTTGGCTGGAGCTAAGACTCTACCCTGAAGAAAACTCCAGCCAATTCTGAGTTCTTAGAACCCCCTGAAAAAGTTGTAGATACACGGAAGGGCAGATGGCACCAGGGTGCTTTCACTGGCTGATGCCCCACGTGGATCAAGATTTGACTGTGGCTCCTAAAAGCACCTGATGCTCTCCAAAGCTGTCTTCAACTTTTCAGCCACATTGCAGGAAGATACGAAATCCACAGCGCCTGGGAATGGATCAGATCCAACTGCAAAAGAAAAGACTGCAGACAGTCAAAAAGTATCTAAAGGTCACCTTTTGCTTCATGTTAATACTAAGGTCTCCATTCCCGAAAAACTACGCCTCACTGCTCTAACATACCATATATGTTGGGACATGCTGCTGAGCTGTATCTGCATGTTCTTGTACACACCTATGTGATGCCAAAAACTTCCCCACTAATATATTCATTCCCTGCCCCCAAGAATTAATGCTACCAATTTTCCTGGCTCATGGAATCATGACTTCAGAAATTACTTACCATGGTCTTATTTGCACAAGTTACTTTGCATGACAACTCCCAGTGCATTGCTAAGAACTCACTAGGAAATAGGACCAAATTTTGAGTGGCCCAGAAGGGACCTCACCCCTCAGCGCTGTTGGCCTTCTAACTCCCCAGTTTTTAATGAACAGAGCAGAGGACAAGGCAGAGCACCTAGGCTAGCTTGTTCATGCTATTGGAACTTGGGGATCAGGCCCCATTGTGTTGGTTCTCTCCACAGTGCTTGAGCTCCAGCATCAGTGCCCCTCAGGATGCCCGTGGGCTGCACTGAGCATTTTTGCTTGGAGGAAGTCTCAGCAGACTCCCATTGTATGGGTATAAGAGTTATATCTTTGAGTAGTCTAGCAATATCTGTGTAGCCCCTGGCTTCTGAACTCTGAAGATCCCACAAACTAGGTAAAGGGACACCCTCATAGAGCAGGTTAGAGTCCCTTTAACACATTTAACCAGTGACAAAGCAAGGGTTTGAATAGCTCCAAAGTCACCAAGATACATCGGGGGCTGGTGTTGTAGCATAGAGGGTAAAGCTGTTGCTTGTGACACTGACATTCCACATGGGTACCAGTTCAAGTCCTGACTACTCCTCTTCCAATCTAGCTCCCTAATGTGCCTGGGAAAGCAGCCAAAGATGGCTCAAATCCTTGGGCCCCTGCACCCACATGGGGAACCAGAACAGTTCCTGGCTCCTGGCTTCAGCTTGGCCCAGTAACTGGGCCCTAGTCATTGCGGTCATTTGGGAAGTGAACCACCAAATGGAAGGTCTCTCTCTCCCTCTCTGTAACTGTGCTCCTCAAATAAATTTTAAAAAATCTTAAAAGAAAACAAAACAAAGTCACCAAGATACTTATCATCTCTGGTTTGGAAAGTTGTCATCTTATCATCACTTATCATCTCTGGTTTGGAAAGTTGTCACGGATGCTGGGCATCTGATAAAAGATGTAATATAGAAGTTGATGTTGTGATATAGCAGCTTAAGCTGCTACCTACAATGCCAGCATTCCATATATACACTGGTTTGTGTCCTGGCTGCTCCACTGCTGATACAGTTCCTTGCTAATGTGCCTGAGAAATCAATAGAATATGGCCTAAGTGCTTGGGCCCTTGACACCCATGTGGGAGACTTGGATGAAGCTACTGGCTCCTAGCTTCAGCCTGGCCCAGCCCTGGCCATTGTGGCTACTTAAGAAATGAACCAGCAGATAGAAGATCTATGTGTGTGTGCGTGTGTATAATGCTTTCAAATAATAAATAAATATTTTTCTTAAAAGATATAATAATAAAAGAATATCAGGAAAAAGACTAAGATTTCTAGAGCCCTCGGTCTATGAAATAGGGGTAAAAAATGTTAATGCATTCCCTTATGCTTATATCAGAATGCCCTGTTCCCCTTTGGGAAGAGACACTATCTAAATTAGGAGCCTCATAAACTGGGAATAAGTGAACATTTAGATCCAAGTCCCTCAAAGTTGAGGGTTTCTGCTCAAACTTACTGCAAATACACCAGTGCCTGAACAAGAACAAATTCCTAGAAAGGTTCTAAGCTGAATTAATCTGTACAAGTGGGCACAAGACTCAGTGGGATCAGTGACCACTGCCAGTCCAGTAAGAGTAGAATTAAAGAGGTGAATTACTGGTCCTGGGTAAACCAGTGTCCCTGGACAGCAGAATCTTGCTGTAATCAATATTCCCATGTAATATCCCCATTCTACCTGTTAAAAAGCCAAGAGGACAGATAGGCCTTTGGCGTAGTGATTAAGATGCTGCTTGAGGTCGGCAGGTGCTATGGAACAGTGGCCTAAACTTTTATCTGAGTCTCCAGAATCCCATATGGGTGCTGGTTCGTGTCCCGGCTGCTCTCTTCTGATCCAGCTCTCTGCTATGGCGTAGGAAAGCAGTGGAAGATGGCTCAAGTGCTTACACCCTGCACCGGTGTGGGAGACCTGGAAGAAGCTCTTGGCTTTGGATCAGCTCAGCTCTGGCCATTGCAGCTGTCTGGGGAGTGAATCAGTGGAAGGAAGACCTTTCTCTCTGTCTCTCCCTCTCTCTTGTCTGTAACTCTACCTGTCAAATAAATACATAAAATCTTTAAAAAAAAAGATGCAGTTTGGAAGCCAGCATTCCATATGGGAGTGCCTTGGTTCGTGTTCCAGTTCTGCCTCTGATTCCAGATTCCTACTCCTGTGCACGCTGGGAGGCACCATGTTTCAAGTAGGTACCTGCCACTCACATGGGCGATGAAGATTGAATTTCCAGTTCCTAGACCCAGCTGTTGTGGGCATTTGGGGAGTGAGCCGGCAAATGGAAGAACTAACTCTGTCTCTTTTTATGCCTTTCAAAGAAAAATAAATAAAACCTGTTTTTAAAAGTCATTCAAGAATGAAAGACTGTAGATGTGTTCATGATCTTGGTACTTTCAGTAATACAGTCCAGGCATACATCCTACATACACCCTATAATATCTAATCCTTACACCCTACTGGCTAGCCCACCCATGGACAGCAAGTTTTATACAGTGCTGGATTTAAGATAACTTTTCTACTTCCTTTTTCTTTCTGAATCCCAAGATATTTGCTTTTGAATGGGAGGAACCATTCTCTCACCAGAAGTAATAATACTGCTGGATTACTGGTTTGAAAATTCTCCTCCTATCTTCAAGGAAACCCAGGGTTGGTATTTAAAGGAATGAAAGTGTACAGAACTATACTGCAGTATGCAGATAATATCCTGATCGCTGCACCTACTAAGGAAATCCCTGATGAGAACACGATAGTAATGTGCAACTTCAGAGCCAGTAAGAATATAAATTGTCTAAAGAAATGGCACAAATATCTAGAGAAACAGAGAAACTATAATGTATTGTTTATTTTAAAACATTTCAAAGACTTGTTTATTTATTTAAAAAACAGAGTTATATATATAAAGAGAAAGACAAAGAGATTCATGTACTGGTTCACTTTTCAAATGGGTAAAATGCCAGGGCTGGGCCAGGCTGAAGCGAAGAGCCAGGAGCTTCATCTGGGTCACACACATGGGTGCAGGGGCACAAGTACTTCAGTCACCTTCTGCTGCTTTCCCTGGTGTATTAGCAGAGAGCTGGGTCAGGAATGGAGTAGCTGGGACTCAAAAGCACTCATACAGGATCTCAGTATCACAGGCTTAACGCACTGTTCTACAATGCCAGTCCCAGGAATTCATTTTTTATGGACAATACAGCCTTTTTCACTAGGAAAAAAATTACAAAATGCTAAGTTGCTATTTCAAAAATTCACTAGAGGGGCCTCTGCTATAGTGCAGAGGGTTAAAGCCCTGGTCTGCAGTGTCAGCATCCCATATGGGTGCCAGTTCGAGTCCCGGCTGCTCTATTTCCAATCTAGCTCTCTGTTGTGGCCTGGGAAAGCAGTAGAAGATGGCCCAAGCTCTTGGGCTCCTGAACCCGTGAGGGAGACCTGGAGGATGCTCCTGGCTTCGGATTGGTGCAGCTCCAAGCATTGCGGCCATCTGTGGTGTGAACCAGCAGATGGAAGACCTTTCTCTCTCTCTGCCTCTGCCTCTCTGTAACTCTGCCTTTCAAATAAATAAATAAACCTTCAAAAAATTTGAGGATGGCTGTCTTTACCAAATTTAGATTCCTAATTTGGACTTATTCAACCCAGGCCCAAGCAGTAGGGACAGAGAGGTGTGCCCATGTGTTTTGTCTCTGAAGCAAGTTCTAACTCCGTGAATACTGTTTCTGAAACTGGCTCAGAAAACACATATTTTTTTTTTAATTTTTTTTATTTATTTTTTTTATTTTTTTATTATTATTATTATTTTTTTTGACAGGCAGAGTGGACAGTGAGAGAGAGAGACAGAGAGAAAGGTCTTCCTTTTGCCGTTGGTTCACCCTCCAATGGCCGCCGCGGTAGCGCGCTGCGGCCGGCGCACTGCGCTGTTCCGATGGCAGGAGCCAGGTGCTTCTCCTGGTCTCCCATGGGGTGCAGGACCCAAGGACTTGGGCCATCCTCCACTGCACTCCCTAGCCACAGCAGAGAGCTGGCCTGGAAGAGGGGCAACCGGGACAGGATCAGTGCCCCGACCGGGACTAGAACCCGGTGTGCCGGCGCCGCAAGGCAGAGGATTAGCCTGTTGAGCCACGGCGCCGGCCAATTTTTTTTATTTGACAGGCAGAGTTACACAGTGAGAGAGAGTGAGACAGAAAGGTCTTCATTCCGTTGGTTCACCCCCAAATGGCAGCTACCGCCGGCACACTGTGCCAATCCAAAGCCAGGAGCCAGGTGCTTCCTCCTGGTCTCCCATGCGGGTGCAGGGCCCAAGCACTTGGGCCATCCTCCACTGCCTTCCTGGGTCACAGCAGAGAGCTGGACTGGAAGAGGAGCAACCAGGACTAGAACTGGGCGCCCATATGGGATGCCGGTACTGCAGGTGGAGGATTAGCCAAGTGAGCCACGGCACCGGCCCCAGAAAACACACCTTAATATGCACAGATATGGTTCTATGATTAGCAATGTCTTCCATGGGATAGTAGAGTAGGAAATTATGTTAATCATTTTACAAATTTGGGACCAATGTTGTGCAGCAGGTTAACCTGTCACCTGAGACACCAGCATTGCATACCAAAGCACCAGCTGGAGTCCCAGCTGCTCTGTCTTCTATCTTGTCCCTGCTAATGTTCACAGAAGAGCAAAGGAAGATGGCCCAAGTGCTCCCTGCCACCCATGTGGGAGAACTAGACGGCATTCCAGGTTTCTGGTTTCAGCCTGGCTTGGCCATGGCTGTTACAATCATTTGGGGAGTGAACCAGTAGGCAAAAGATCTCTATTTTTCTGTTTCTCCCTCTCTATCACTCTGCCTTTCAAAGATAAAATAATCTTTGAGAAAAAAATAATTTGTCATCCTGACCTACACAATCATTCTTTAATTTCTGACTATTTTTATTCTTATTGATGGCATGCCTACACTGAAAGTAATGTATAACTTGCCCCCATCAGTGACACCGTCACAGTACCTTTTAAAAATACATCCATTTAATGTGCAGAATTGGGAAAAAGGACTTCTTGACAATAAACATATTCCACACTTTCTAAATCTATGAACAATCACAAATAATAACACCCAAGTTGCTCCTTCTCTACATGAAAAAGAAACTCCAAATTCTGTTCTTTAGGAAGACATGGAGAGAAAGCAATACCTTAAAAGCAACACTAACTACCATTTCTCCCCTTTCCTTGTACGATCTAAGGATATGGGACATTTGACGCCTGTGAGAGTGAATGAGTAATTAAATACTAGATAGAAGGCAGATTCCAAATCTAATTGAAGTATGAGAAAATTGGCATAAACGCCAATAGTAAGTATAAATTTCACTATAGGGTATGCTCCATGCTTGCTTATCTATTCCAGTGGTAGTCTTGCCTGTCTCCTGGCATGGAGCAGTTTCATTTCCTGGTCACCTGAGCATCCCAACAGGTGCAGGGACCACCAATGATGGTTGGAAAAGACCTTACTTATTGCTGCTGCTGCTTTCTGGGATCATGGGATTAGACTGGGGTTCTGGGTTTCTTGTCTCCCTTGCCCACCACCTCATATAGTGTCCATCTAGCTACCTTACATAGACCCTGGGTCTCCAGAGAAGAGGGAAAGGCCATGCAACGTGGGTGGCCTGTCCATCACGAGTGGGAATGTGCTGAGATCTGAGCTAAATTCAAATCCAACCAGAATTTAAAAAGAGCTTTGTGGATGGGAAATAGAATTTCAAAGGGATTTTAAACAAATCTGATGATCAAAATGAAGGGGGAGAATGAAACCAAAAAGATTAAAAGTAATGTGAAGCTACTAGAATTTTAGACACTATCATATTTATATAGAAGGGTTTCCAAATAGTGCAACAAAAGTGAAGATAGGTCAGACATAGGCCATATGAATTTAATCAAGTCAGGATTCAATGACAGACAGCAGTAATCTACCTCAAGAGAGTGACACAAAGACGGCGCCATGGCTCACTAGGCTAATCCTCTACCTGCGGCACCGGCACCCCGGATTCTAGTCCCGGTTGGGGCGCCGGAGTCTGTCCCGGTTGCTCTTCTTCCAGTCCAGCTCTCTGCTGTGGCCTGGGAAGGCAGTGGAGGATGGCCCAAGTGCTTGGGCCCTGCACACGCATGGGAGACCAGGAGGAAGCACCTGGCTTCTGGCTTCAGTTTGGCGCAGCGTGCAGGCGGTAGTAGCCATTTGGGGGTTGAACCAACAGAAGGAAGACCTTTCTCTCTGTCTCTTATGCATGACAGCCTATCATGGAGAACATAGAGTAGCTGTGTGTGGTTCAAGTTCTCAGGACTGGGACCTCAGAAAGAAATGGGGGATGGTGCTGTGGCATAGCAGGTAAAGCCGCCATCTACAGTGCCAGCATCCCATATGGGTGCCAGTTCAAGTCCCAGCTGCTCTACTTCCAATTCAGCTCTTTGCTATGGTGAAAGATGGCCCAAGTCCTTGGGCTCTTGCACCTGGGTGGGAGACCTGGAGGAAGCTCCCAGCTCCTGGCTTTGGACTGGCCCAGCTCTGCCTGTCATGGCCAACTGGGGAGTGAACCAGTAGATGGAAAGATCTCACTCTCTCTTTCTCTCTGCCTCTCTCCCTGTGTAACTCTGACATTCAAATAAATAAATAAATCTTTAAAAAAGAAAAAGAAAGAAACAAATCATAAGAAGAGCTTAAAATATCTGCTTATCTCTCCTTGTTCCAGCCTTCCTGCTTACAATGGGCTGACTGACCTCGGAGTCTCTGGTTTAGGATTCTTCTACAAACCACAGCTCTGCTTCTTGCTCCAACTTAAAGATTACCTCAAGGTTAGTAATGCAGGAACCTGTTAATAAGAAATAATTGTGGGCTGGCATTGTGGCATAATGAGTTAAGCTACCACCTGCAAAGCTGCCAACCCATAGGGGCACTACCTCGAGTCTCAGCTGCTCCACTTCCAATACAGCTTCTTGCCAATGCACCTGGGAAAGCAGTGGAAGATGGCCCAAGCCCTGTGCTTCTACACCCATGTGGGAGACCCTAATGAAGCTTCTTGCTCCTGGCTTTGACTTGGCCCAGTCCTGTCACTGCAGCCACTAAGGGAGTGAACCAGTGGATGGAAGATCTCTCTCTCTCTGTAACTCTATTTTTCAGATAAAATATTTTTTAAAAAAACAGAGAATGTAGCATTTGTCAAATCCCTAAGTCCAGTTCTAGAAAGACAACAGCTTGGCTTCAGGAACTGTGTAACAAAACGACAAGTGTGAATCCTTTGCTGGAGGGTGGATTACTCACATTCTGCATGGACTCAAATCCTATGCTTAAATAGAATCATACCTTATAAAGTATCCACTTGTTTAACAAATGGGAAGAAAGCTTCACTGGGGAGTTCCACTCACCTAAGGACAGTAGGCTGCGGTAGGTCATCCCTGTATAGCATCCTCTGAGCACTGTCCAAGTCGTATCAGTCATCCTGGGAGAAGTCCACAACCAGGTCTTCAAATGACACCAACATGTGTAACATCACATTTCTCCTCACCATATCAGCTCTGGTCACAAAACAGGAAGACAGGGTGTGCAATCTCTGTGTGTCTTATATGTCTTACAGAAGATGAAGCTTATTTTGTACTCCATATGTCAACAACAACAAAAAATTACAAGGAAAATTCCTTGCTTCTTTAGCCATTTTGTAGTCACAAAACTAATATGACAGTTTCCCTTATATATCCACAACTGACCTTCCTGGTAAGGTTAGGAAGGATGGACTTCTGATTCTGTAAGATCACAGTGTAGTCTGTACACATCAGTATTAACACATAACTGAAATCACATATTAGATCTATTGAGACAAACTCATCCTAGATTTAAATGCAAAGTGTTTCATCAGGTCACACTTCACTGAAAAGCTGAAGATGGTTATCAGTGTGTGCTCATGAATGTGAGAATACAGAAGTCACATCGCAAAAGCACAAGAACAGAGACCAGGTGAAATGGAACTATAAACATCACCTCTAGTGAGTGCTCCTGGCTGTAAGGAGATGAGGCAGTAAACATGCTCCAGGAACTGACAACTTAGTGATTCTTTACTTACAGAGTTGGCCTGATTCCAACAATAAAAATGTGCTCTGCTCAGTAATTGTGAAAACTGCTTATAAAGTGTTCTTAAGCATCCATATATTGCCTTCAAAAACCAACACAATTGCTAATGTTCCCATGAAAACGATTGCCTGCTTCATAAAACCCAAGGCATAAATTATGATAAAGCAATAAAAACTAGAAGCTATTTAGCAATTTGCATTTTTAAGTTATACCCCAGAGGAAGAATGAGAAAGAACCAGAGGGACAGAGGGGAAGAAGTTAGAGTAGGACTTGACCACTGACCATCAGGACACAGAGCAATAATACTGATGAAGACATTCATTGTGAAAAAGAAAAAAAGTAAAAGAAAAAGCAAGAACAAAATTCATTTCTAATTTGTTGTGTACAGGGTAGACAGTGGAATTTAATTTGATACTATGTGCATGAGGTGTAGGTAGACACAGGTACTATAAACTGTAACTGAAAAAAAGGAAAAAGAGTATGATGAGATGAAGCGAGACTGATGGTGGACACAATGTGTTTGAAATTTCAAATATGTGGCTATGTCCAGTCATTTAAACTAGGGCTCAGAGAGAGCTGTAAACTGCAGATAAAGATTTTGAAAGTAGCAGAACTTCTGTTAAGCCTTAAGCCAACAGAGTGAATGTAGTAAGAAGAGCTAAGAGATAGAAGGCAGAAAAGGAATGGGTGCAGAATCCGAGGAAACACTAACACTTACTGCAAGAGGAAGGGAAGGAAATCCTAGTAGAACCAGACAAAGCAGAATGAATTTCAAAGTATTCCAGGAATAAGAAAAAGCTCAAAATTACAAAATCTATTAATATAAGTATGAGTTCAAAATTTCCAGCACCAAAATGAACTTATATTTTAATTCTATCCCCCACAACCTTCTTAAATTACTTTAGTATATTTCATCATAGTCATGGGACGATGGAAAGAAAATTCTGTGATAATCCAGACATTGCAAAAGTATATTTTAAAATATTTGCAATTATAAAACAGATTCTCAGTTAGAGATATAAGTATATTCTTCTTACAATTAAACTCATTTTTAACTATTTCTAGTCAGAATAGCAAGGAGAGAGAAAGAGATTTTACATACACTGCTTCACTCCCCAGATGGCTGCAACAGCAAGGTTCTATGCCAGGCAAAAGCCAGGAACCCAAGCATTTGAACCATCATCTGATACTTCCCAGGATGCACTGGGAGGGCACTGGATCAGAAGCACAGTAGCTAGGGTTCAAGCCAGGCATTCTGATAATAGATGTGGGAATCCCAAGCACCAGTTTAAGCCATTGCACCACAATGACTGCCCTTAATACATTCTTCGATGCATTATAAACTATATACATTTTAGCCTAAAGGTAGAAACAGAGTTAAAGGGGAAACACTGGAAGATAAGGATGCTCCATCATCACAATTAAGATAAGAGGTTCTAGTCAATTCAAGAGAAAAGTAGATGAAAATGAGTATGATTTGCTTATAAATTATACCTACGTGACCCAGACGATCTACTGAAAATGACTCTGATTATGATGATTTAGCAATAAAAATAACATAAAAGTAATCAGATAGGAGTGGGCATTTAGCATAGCAACTAAAATGCCCATATTGCACATTAAAGTGCCCAGGGTTTTATTCCCACACTGGGGCCTTGACTCTAGCTTCCTGCTGCTACTGCAGGCAGGGTTGATGACGCCAGTGTTGGCCAAGCAGAGGTGATACAGATCAACTTTTTGGCTCCAGGCTGTTCCAGCAAAGTCCCAACCTCTGCAGGCATTTTGGGAGCGAGCCAGCTGATAGCAGCTCTTTCTGTCTTCTTCTTTTAATATCTAAAAAAGAAAATAAATAAACATTTTAAAGACTACTTATTTGATTGGCAGTTAGAGAGAGAGAGATTTTCCATCCACTGTTTCACTCCCTAAAGGCCCACAATGGCCAGGGCTGGGTCAAGCTGCAGTCAGGAGCCAAGAACTCCATCCAAGTCTCCCACATGGGTAGCAGGAGTGTAACCACTTAGGCTGTCTTCTGCTGCTTTCCCAGGTACATTAACAGGCAGCTAGATCAGAAGCAGAGTAACTGGCATTTGAGCGGTGCTTTATGGGAATGCCAGCAGTGCATGTGGTGGATAAACCCACTATACCACAATACCAGCCCCACCAATACATTCTTTAAAAATTTATTTATTTGTATTTCAAAGTCAGAGTTACAGAGAGGAATAGACAGAGAGAAAGATCTCGCATCTACCGGTTCACTCCCCAGATGGCCACAATGGCCAGGGATGAGCCAAGCCAAAGCCAAGAGCTTCATTCCAGACTCCCACACGGGTGGCAGGGACCCAAACACTTGAAAGTTATCTTCCACTGCTCTTTTCCCAGGCCATTGGCATAGAGCTGGATCAGAAGTGTAGCAGCCAGGACACGAACCAGTGCCCATATGGGAAGACAGCATCACTGATGGCAACTTTTTTCTTAAGATTTTTGTTTATTTGAAAGGCAGACTTAGAGATCTTCCCTCTGCTGGTTTATTCCCTAGATGGCCATAACAGCCCCATATCAGAGCCAGGCCAAAGTCAGAAACCAAGAGTTTCTTCCAGGTCTCCCATGTGGGTAGCAGGGGCCCACACACTTTTGGAAAAAACTTTGGAAAAAAATTATAGCACAACTGTTTGGGGAACTGGAGAGCAATCAAAATAAAAGGCAGGCCGGGTTCTAGTCCCGGTTGCTCCTCTTCCAGTCCAGCTCTCTGCTGTGGCCCGGGAAGGCAGTAGAGGATGGCCCAAGTGCTTGGGCGCCTGCACCCACGTGGGAAGAAGCACCTGGCTCCTGCCTTCAGATTGGCACAGCTCCGGCCGTAGCGGCCATTTGGAGAGTGAACCAACGGTAGGAAGACCTTTCTCTCTGTCTCTTCTCTCACTGTCTATAACTCTACCTGTCAAATAAATAAAAAATTAAATTAAATTAAATTTAAAAAAATAAAAGGCAGAAACTAGATTGAGGAAACCAGTAAAGGGGAAACTCATACATTTTGTTTATTTGACCAGAGGACATTCTCCTGTTTACATACAAATTATGGAAGTAAAAGCTGCCGTTTTACTTGCTCAAGATGTAATAGAGTAAATTTCAGGGCTTAGAAGACAATCAAAAATAGGAGAAGAGAAAATTAAGTCCTGTAAAGAAAGCTAAAGAAGTGTCTAAATTTGTAAGTGTAATTGACCAAAATTACTGGCTGACTACTATGCTACTTGTAAAAATTTCAGAGGAATCAATAAAAAGCAGCCAATGAAAACTAAAAGAAATAGTTACTAATCACTGCAAAAATAAAAAGCATGGGATTGGAATGAAGCTAGTTAACAGCTTTGGAGAACAGAAATCATTCTCCTAAAGAACTTAATAGTATCTGCAAATTCTGCATCACATGACTTACAATGTTGAGGATAAAATTCGGAATCACTACACATGTGGTGACTCATACTCACAAGAGAAAAGTCTTTAGAAAGAAATTCAGATTTAGGCCGGCGCCGTGGCTTAACAGGCTAATCCTCCGCCTTGCGGCGCCAGCACACCGGGTTCTAGTCCTGGTCGGGGCGCCGGATTCTATCCCGGTTGCCCCTCTTCCAGGCCAGCTCTCTGCTATGGCCCGGGAAGGCAGTGAAGGATGGCCCAAGTGCTTGGGCCCTGCACCCACATGGGAGACTCGGAGAAGCACCTGGCTCCTGGCTTCGTATCAGCACGAAGCGCTGGCTGCAGTAGCCATTGGAGGGTGAACCAATGGCAAAAGGAAGACCTTTTTCTCTGTCTCTCTCTCTCACTATCCACTCTGCCTGTCAAAAAAAAAAAAAAAAAAAAAAAAAAAAAAAAAAAAAAAAAAAAAAAAACCAACCTCAGATTTAGTCAGATATTGCAAGAAGCTAACCAAACACCTAAAGAATCTCTAAATAGCTTTCAGTATTTAAAGGGGGATATAAAAATAATAGAAAGGATGATAGACAAGATTATCAAAAGAAGACTAGGAAAAAACTTCAATTTCATTTCTATAGCTATAAAATAGAGTAAGAATAATAAAAGTCTACTTATAGGCTAAACAGTTTGGAAAAGGAACAAAAAACATAATGGAGGGGCCAGTGCTGTGGGGTAGTGGGTTAAGCCACCAACTGCAGTGCTGGCATCCCATATGGGCACCAGTTCAAGTCTTAGCTGCTCCACTTCCAGTCCCTGATAATGCACCTGGGAAAGTAGAGGAGGATGGTTCAAGTCATTGGGCCCCTGAACTCAAATGGGAGACCTGGAAGAAGCTCCCGGCTCCTGGTTTCGGCCTGGCCCAGCTCTGGTCATTGCAGCCAATTGAGGAGTAAACCAATGCATGTGGAGGAAGATCTCTCTCTCTCTCTCTCTGTCTGTCTCTCTCTCTCTCTCTAACTGTGGTTTTCAAATACAATAAATAAATCTCTAAAAGAAACACACACACAATAGAATTTGAAATATGGTCTGGCTTTGATGTGCCTCCCAAGAGCATGTGTTGGAAACTTAATCTCCAAGACATTAATTTCACCAGTTTTAAAAGGGCCTGAGGCTATGAGATTTATCTCTTACTCTCTCACCGTGTAATGACTTCTGTCATGTTAGGATGCAGGACATGGCCCTCTCCAGATGGGGATTCTTGGCCTTGAACTTCCCAGCCTTCAGACTGCAAGAGATTATTTTTAAAAATTTTTCTTTATATTCTGCACATTAATGTTTATTGCAGCTCAATTCACAATAGCTAAGACCTGAAACCAACCCAAATGCCCATCAACAGTAGACTGGATAAAGAAATTATGGGACATGTACTCCATAGAATACTATACAGTAGTAAGAAACAATGAAATCCGGTCATTTGCAACAAGATGGAGGAATCTGGAAAACATCATGCTGAGTGAATTAAGCCAGTCCCAAAGAGACAAATATATTCTAACCATTTTATAACATTCTTATATCAGCATAAAATAGATAAAGCAGATCAATAATATATTTTCTAATTTTTTAAAGTGCTATTTGTTCATTGGAGAGGTAGGGTTATAGACAGAGAGGGAGAGACAGAGAGAAAAGCCTTCCATCCACTGGCTCACTCCCCATATGGCTCTAATGGCTGGAGCTGAGCCAATCTGAAGCCAGGAGTCAGGAGCTTCTTCCATGTCTCCCACATGCAGGGGCCCAAGGACTTGGGTCATCTTCTACTGCTTTCCCAGGCCACAGCAGAGAGCTGGATCAGAAGTGGAGGAGTCGGGACTAGAACCAGCACCCATTTGGGGTGCTGGCACCACAGGCAGTGGCTTTACCTGCTATGCCACAGCACCAGCCCTTTGCTAATAATTTAAAAAATGAGTTAATTATTCATCTTAAAAGGCAGAGTGATAGAGAGAGATCTTTCATCAATTGGTTCACTCCCAAAATGGCCACAATGGCCAGGGCTGATGTAGGCAAACCAGGAGCCTAAAACTCCAGCTAGGTCTTCCAAGCATGGATGACGGGGGCCCAAGCATGTGGGCAGTCATCTGCTGCTTCCAAGTGTGTCAGCAGGGAGATGGATGGGAAGAGGAGGAGCCAGATGTAGACCAGCACTTAAGCCAGCACTCTGATATGAAATGCCAGCATTGCAGTTGATGGTTAAACCTACTGTGCCTCACAGGCCCTAATATTTTCTAACATTTGTGAAAGAGAGAAGGAAAATGAAGAAGGCTTTCAAAAGCTGCTAAGGGAAGTTCTCCAGGCTGAAAGGAAAAAGTGCAAGGTTCTAATATGGATTTGCAGGAAAGAATCAAGATCACTAAAAATGGTAAGCATGTGGGGGTTGAGCAAGCATTGTGTTGCACCAGCATAAACCACCCCGGAAAATGCCAGCATCCCCTATGAGCACGGGTTCAAGTCCTGGCTGCTCTACGTCTGATCCAGGTCTGTGCTAATGTACCTGGGAAAAGCAACAGAAGATGTCCTGAGTACCTGGGCCACTACCACCCATGTGGAAGACCTGGATGAAATTCTAGGCTCCTGGCTTTGGCCTTGCCAAGCCCAGCCCCTGTTGTTGTTACCTCTTCCTCCCTATCTCTGTAACTCTGCCTTTCAAATAAAAAAAATAATAAAAAAATTGTGTGGCAAAAATAGAAAGCTATATGCCTGTTTACTTAATTTTGTCAAAAGAGGTATGATTATTTGAAGAAAAACCAAAAGTAGTAAAATGTACAGGTGTCAAAAATAGAACTTACAGGGGCTGGCGCTGTGGAATAGGAGGTAAAGCCGCTGCCTGCAGTTTTGGCATCTCACATGGGCATCAGTTCAAGTCCCAGCTGCTCCACTGCTGAGCCAGCTCTCTGCTGTGGCCTGGGAAAGCAGTAGAAGGTGGCCCAACTCCTCGGGCACCTGCACCTGTGTGGCAAGCCTGGAAGAAGCTCTTGGCTCCTAGCTTCGGATTAGCGCAGCTTCAGCTGTTGCGGCCATCTCAGGAGTGAACTGAGGGATGGAGGACCTTTCTCTCTTTGCCTCTGCCTCTCTGGAACTTTGCCTTTCAAATAAATAAATAAATAAATCTTTTTTTTTTTTTTAAAGGAGCTTATCTATTGAACAGTTCCTATATTGTATATGAGGCAGTACAGTATAATTTTGAGAATATTATGATAAGTTCCTCAAAGTTTAAATCTTTGGAGTAATTAATAGCAAATTCATACATAATCAGAAAGTTAATGAAACAAAGCAGTGTATGTGTTTGGTAGCACTGCCACAATGCAGTACTATAGACTGGTGGCGTAAGCAACAGAACATCACTTTTTCATAGTTCTGGAGGATGAAGTTCAAAGAACAAGCTGCCTCCAGGGTTGGTTTCTACTTTCCTACTGATGCCTTTCTCTTTGGTTTGAAGGTGGCCAAATTCTCACTGTGACCTCATCTGTTCTTTCCTGTGTGCTCTCTTCTCTCATGTATCTTACAAAGTCACAACTTGGTCTGGATTAGGATCCACCCATAGTCTTCAGTTGACCTTAATTGCCTATTTGAAGGACTTAGGCTAAGAGATCAGTTCAAATGCCTTCACACTACACGGGAGTCCTGGGCTTGATATCTGGTTCTGCCTTCTGACTCCAGATTACAGGATGGGTAAATTCTAGGCAGTAATGATGGTTCAAGTAATTGAGTTCCAGACCCCATGTGGAAGACCTAAATTGAATTCCTAGCACTTTACTTCAGCCTAGCCCAGTTCCAGCTATTTCATGCATTTGGAGAGTAAATTAGTAGATGGAAGCACTCTCTGTCTTTGAAATAAATTTTAAAAATTTAAATAATTAAAAAATATTTGATGAGGCAAAAGTAAGGTGATAAAGAAAAAAGAGGTAGAAATCAGATGAGACAAGTAAAAAGCAAGTATCTGTACTATCATAAATATGACTGATAAGGTTTCCATTTCAAACTTCATGTTCTACAAGAATTTAGCTTATTTTCATCTAAGTTTTAATTTGAATCATATAACATATGTCTTTTTCGTGTGGTATCAAAAAGAATAGAAACCAATTTGTACTCAAATTGGACAGCTCTAATGTCTTGTAAGCATGCCAACTTTACCTTGTTTATGTATATTCTCTGATGCTGAATTATATCTATTATTGTGTTTTCATTTTAAGTAATAAACCCCCTTGGGGCTGGCATTGTGGTGTCACACAGACTAATCTGCTGCCTGTGATGACAGTATCCCATATAGGCACAGGGTCACAACCTGGCTACTCCACTTCTAATCCAGCTTCCTGCTAATGTACCTGGAAAATCAGCAAAAGATGGCCTAAATATGTGGACCTCTGTCACCCACGTGAAAAACCTGGGTGGAGTGCCAGGTTCCTGGCTCCAGCCTGGCCCAACACCAGTCATTGTGGCCTAATTTAGGAAGTGAACCAGGTAGAAAATTTCCCTTTCTCTCTATCTCCCTCTTTCCCTGTAACTCTGCCTTTCAAATAAATAAATCAAATAAATAAAATCTTTAAAAAGAATTAATAAAACTTCATAAATTTCCTAAAATACAGGGCTGAAACAAGCTGAGGAATAATTAAGGAATCAACTTACTGGAGACACATTCGTTTTCTCTTGTCTTAGAAACACGTAGAGGTCTCTGCAATAGTACCTGGAAGAGAAGGTGAATGGAGCAAGTTCTGAGTGAAGTGGTTGAGGTTGCTTTGAGATCCTACTGTGCAAAGCAAGATCATAATACAATCAAATTGAGAATAATAAAAACATTAGATAAAAAAACAAAAACAATCAGATTCCCAAGGGGAATTACATCCTTTTAAATGAGAAGGAGAGGAAAACGCTCCCTGAAAGAGCACTCACAATTCTATTAATTGGTAAAGATTAAACTACAAATTACCAAAGGTTAATGAAAAGGTTTATTTGCTATTGATTTTGTAAGATTAATACTGTTGCAAAGAAGTGTAATAATTTGGAAGATTCAAATAAATTGTAGTATAACAAGGAAAGAAACACCATGGTGTGGCTAAAATTTATACTACAGAAAATACTGAGCAGAATTAGATATTTTTCTATCAATATAGATGTTCCACAAAGGATTCTACATTTGTATTTCCCCCAGAACTTCTCTTGCTTTTACATATCTAATATTCCATAGAAAGTTTGACTCTTACAACCTGATTTTTTTTTGCCCAACAATGATATAGGAAATTAGAGATAATATATACTTACGTTAATATACTTTTCAAATAATTGATCTAAATAGAATGCCTTTTTGTATTCAAGCCTTTGTGTATTCCTTCCCCACAGTGACTATTGATTTTGTTATTTTCCTTACATTAGCACATAGCAAAACAGGAAATGTGATGCAAAATGTTAACCAGAATTTGCCGACTGGGGTTTCCCTTATTGGACACAATTATTTTGTGAAGATGCTTGGTACTTGCCTGTTGGAGACACAGGGCCTAGCCAAAGGCCAGTGCCAATCACTAGACAAATGAGTGATGCCATTAGCAAGGCACCAGCTTCAGGACAGGCCCCAGGTGACTACACCCTCATCTGTGATCCCAAAAAACATCCACTCAGGAAATGACTATCTGACCCATCTTAAAATGCTGAATCAGGATTACAAATAAAGTGCTTGATTTTAGCCCTGCACGTTTTTTGCTTTTTTGTTACATACCAAATGCTGATATGTATTGGTTGGTAGGAGAGAAAAAACTGAATTACATGCCCAATACAATTATCAGATCTTCAATCACACACAACATTTATGAGCATGATATATGGCAATCTGATGGATGTCAGCAAGGTCACTGACACACATAGTAACTGGAGATCATAAGACAATTCTTCAATTTTTACATGTATTTTGCATTCTATGACATTTCATTTGTATTTATCAAAACAATTAATAAAAAGTGATTCCCATTTTAAATGTTTGAAAAAAGGCTAATACTAACTTTCTATAAACTTCATGATTATCAACAGTTGATAACTAACATTATGTGAGAATAATCTGCATTACAAAACTTTTGGGCTCACACGATCCATTTACAGTATGAGGGAGAAAGGATAGTCCCAGGTCAAGTCAAAGTCCTCTAAAATAGTGCTTGTTTTAGATTGTGGTTCCTAAAATACATCTCAAAACTAACAATGAGTTTTGAATTGTGGCAAGAAAGACAGCACTACTCCAAGTCACATGTGCTTTGGACTGGTGGTGTGGCACACTGGGTAAAGCTGCCACCAGCATCCTTCCATGAGTGCTGGTTCCTGTCTGGATTGCTCTACTTCTGACTGAGCTCCCTGCTAATGGCCTATGAAAAACAATGGAATATAGCCCAATATTTGGGCCCCTAATATGGGAGACCTGGAAGAAGCTCCTGGCTCCTGGTTTCAGCCTGACCAACCCCCAGCCATTGTGGCCATCTGGGGAGGGAACCGGTGAAGGGAAGACCTCTCTGATTTTCCCTCTCTCTGCAACTCTAACTGCCAAATAAAGCAATAAATCTTAAAAAAAAAAAAAAAAAAAAAAAAAAGCCAGTGTGCCTGACATCCACAAATCATGTGACACCGGTCGACTCACATATCTCCTAAAATCTACTTTGTTTCATCTCTCTTCAGGCAAACAGGTCCTTGTAACCCTTCTTGTACTGCCAGGAAGAACTCTCAGGATAGAGAGAGCATCATCACCTCTCTGGGTACCAACTGTGACAAACTAGGTTCCAGAGAGCTCCAATTCTGGAAATAATGGGGGTAGAATGAAGGAATGGGAGTGGATTAGGGAGTAATATAGATACACTCCCGGATAGGATGGGTTCAGGTTCCCCTTCCACTGAAGGCCACATCTTTCAGACCAATGAGTAATATTTTCTAGGGCCTTGCTTCTTACAGATCATATGAAATTTCCAATATCACCCAGTCTTTAGTAGCTGATACAGGAGGTAAGATAACATCACTCCAGGCTGGCACTGTGGCGTAGCAGGGAAAACCACCACCTGCAGTCTTGGCACCCCATAAGGACACCAGTTTGAGTCCTGACTGCTCCACTTCTGATCTAGCTCTCTACTATGGCCTGGGAAATCAATAGAATATGGCCCAAGTCTTTAGGCCCCTTCACCCATGTGGGAGACCTCCTGGCTGTGGATCAGTACAGCTCCGGCCATTGTAGCCATCTAGGGAGTGTACCAGCAGATGGAAGACCTATCTCTCTGCCTCTCTCTAACTCTGCCTTTCAAATAAAGAAATAAATCTTTTAAAACAAAAAAGATAGGCCGGCGCCACAGCTCAATAGGCTAATCTTACACCTGTGGCATCGGCACACCGGGTTCTAGTCCCGGTCGCTCCTCTTCCAGTCCAGCTCTCTGCTATGGCCCTGGAGTGCAGTGGAGGATGGCCCAAGTCCTTGGGCCCTGCACCGGCAAGGGAGACCAGGAGAAACACCTGGCTCCTGGCTTCGGATCAGCACGATGCGCTGGCTGCAGTGGCCACTGGGGGGTGAACTAACGGAAAAAGAAAGACCTTTCTCTCTCTCTCTCTCTCTCTCTCTCTCTCTCTCACTGTCCACTCTGCCTGTCAAAAAAAATTTAAAAAATAAATAAATAAATTTTAAAAAGAGCAAAAAAGATAACAGCACTCAAATCTCCATCTCTCTGGGCAGTAGGATCAACAGTTGTCTCAGCCATACAATGCTAAGATGTTGACCTTTAAAAGGGATTCATTTGTTCCACTATGAAGCATCATGGAGAGGGTATGAGCCAAGGGGTTATTCTTTCACGTGGATTCCTATTCATGGAATCTGCTCTTGCTTACAGCAAACTATTGTATTCTAAAGAAAATAGGATTGGGACGGGCATTGTGGCATAGCAGGTAAAGCTGTTGGCTGCAGCACCAACGTCCCATATGAGTGCTGGTTCAAGATCTGGCTGCTCCACTTCTGATCACCTCCTTGCTAATGTGGCTGGGAAAGCAGTAGAAGATGGCTCAACTGCTTGAGTTCCTGCACCCACATGGGAGACCTGAAGGAAGCTCCTGGCTTCAAATGAGCCCAGCTCTAGTCATTGCAGCCATTTAGGAGTGAACTAATGGATGCAAAATCTCTCTCTCACTCTCTCGCTCTGTAAACTCTGCCTTCCAAATAAACAAATAATTCTTTTTAAACAATAAGAAAGAAGAGAATAGGCTCATCCTTCAGTACTCTTAATTTCCCTCAGAATTTCAGTATTCTTGGAAACTAGAATTTGTGTGTCTATACACTCAATTTAAACAACATACTAGGCAGGATACACAGTGTAGCAGGGGGCAGGAAGTTCCACTTGCTGAGGAGACGCAACAAACCCCACAAACACAACTACACTGTTGTAAACAGCCTGTACATAGGCACACAATGATTTCTCTGGGAAATCAGGGCTATGTCACTGGTACTGGGAATGCCTTCAGGTTACAGATGGATAAACCAATGCCATAGAGGTCAGTAATGGGATCCTCTAGTGGCTGAGCTGGAACTAGACTCACTCCTAACACCTCTTGGCTCATACAATCTGCAGGTGCTCCTTGCTCACTGCCACCTTAGATTGACCACATCATTTGTGGAACATGTGACATCAGATTCTACATGATGGAAGAACACAGGCCTTCTAGCAAAGTACCCACCTCCAGCAGAGTAATCACTCGAAGCTCAGCCCATGGTGGGCTTCCTCACCCTCAAACCTTAGGTTCTAATGATTGTGCTGTCCCAACAGGCCCAGAGCTGTGGTAAGAAACTCCCTATCAGCCCTCACCCACATGAGAACCACGGATGCTTCTGCTCCCAACAAGGGGAAAACAATGTTCCACTCCCCCGGGATCCCTGTGGTCTGTGGGCCCCATCTTTCCCTCTGACACTTTCCTTCAGGGACACAGAATACATTCAGTGCCTTTGAATCAGCATCAGGACAGTTGCAGGGCCTAGAATTTCAGGGAAGAAGAGGATGGGAGTGAGCAACATGACCCACGCTGAGAAAGACCTGAAAAATCCCTTCCCATGGATCTGTGCTGGTGCTGTCATGGAAGGGAGACATCATTTCCCCTAGGCATCTGCACCCCTTCACAAAGAAACAAGAAAATGATGTGTCTATGTCCTGGGCACTCAGCCCTGCTACCTTGAGACCAGATGTGACGCATCAGAATTGGCCTCTATAGAATTCCAATTTCTAATTTATGGCTTAACAAACTCATATTTGAAAGGAATGTGTTAGGAACACAGAAATGTGGACATGGATGATCACTGTCATTACACTTACTTTTCAGTTCTGACAACTGTACTGTGTTTATAGAACACATATGTATTTATTGCAGATCTTCCATAAAGCATGGGGAAAACTGCAATGACTATTCTAAGATACTTGAACAAGAAACTGATATTACTATGGCAACTCATGTCTAGCCTTTAAAAAGAGGCTTGCTGTCATCTACTAATGTAACTTGTGAGGCATCCATGAATCATATTCCAGAGTTGGGAAAACTCTTCTAGTGCATACACTGGAATAAAATAGTGGGCCCTAAGGTGGGTGCATCCCAAATTAATTGCATAAATACAAAAATATCAATGCCTGGTAACTAGTTGCCTAGGAACTCCTGAAATCCCTCTGTCCATCTGTGTCACAAATTCCCCCTCTCCCCTTATTCTATTGAGAGCGGGATCTCATCTATCCCTGCCATTTGCTGCTTTCCACCACCAACTAGGCAAGTAGCTCAGTAAGTAAGGGCTTCACGGAGCTCCCACTGCTATAGCAGCTCCTCTCCAAATGGGGATAGGCATGGTTCCTGTTGTGTACTTGAATGGAAGTGAGATGTGCTATCTCTTAGCTCACAAACTATCCATGGTTTCCTCTAAGCCTAAGATAAGATTTGCTTTGTTCAAATTCCTGTCTTCCCTGATTCTGCCCTGCCCTGCAGTGACTTTATTCTGCAAATTAAGGAAGCTCAGTCTCAAACTTCTAAGCCTAGGTACCTCCATCTTGGACAAGAGAAGCAACTGTGCCATGAATACGTAGGTTTCAAAGTTATACTCCTTGATATAGAAAATAAACGTCCAGGGGTCAAAGAACTAGACTGCACCAAAGAGTATTTGGTCTTCATGTCCTTTCCTAGGAATGGTTCCTCCTAAATAGGTAGTCACATACTTCTGCCAGCAGGAGCTGCTAACACTAGGATTGAAGGTATGGATTTTGAGAGGATTCCTGAAAATAGAAAAAACAGTAATACAATATTCACTGCAAGTTTGTTGTCCATAAGCACTCATTTTCTCTGTCTCCCAGCTACATCCTCCATGTGTTGCTGGACTTCACAATTTGGAGCAGTCAGTGTCAAGGTTTCTAATAGTTGCCTTTAACTGAATGCAGAATGAATAGCTCCTGTTGTTAAGATAAAGGGAGTGATCATCAGAGTGAGGGAGACTAGCTCAGAATCCAACAGATTAAGAGAGCTGAGGTCAGTCTTTTCTGATTACCACTACTAAAGATAGTCATGTACCTGTGTTATCTGGTCATGTTTGATATGGTATTAATTTATTTCACAAATATATTCTTAAAAAGATACTCAAATAAAGTTAATATCACCTTTCCTCACAATCTGTTGCCCCGAATCAATCACTGTGATGTACAAGATACACCATACTGTCACTTTGTTATATTTATATCCACATCTCTATAGAAATGTGCAGTGTAGCCTACAGAAGGAAAGAAAGATTTCATGTGGAATACTACAATATAAAACATTACACAAAACTCTGAAATAATCCAATATATCCTCTTAAAAATTGTCAGAAATCATATAACTTTCTTAAATAGTATAACTGAATTATGAATACAGCTCACTCACCATCCAATTCACTCACCGAAAGTACACATACAATTCATTCCTTTTCAGTTCTGGGTAACCATATCTGCTGTTGGATCGGAACATACTATCACCTCTAAAAGCAAGTAGGAGGCGGGGCATTTGGCCTAGTGGTTAACACTCTCCTGGGGACACCCATATCTCAGAATGCCTGGGTTTGAGTGCCAGTTCCACTCCTGACTGAATTCCAGCTTCCCATTAACGACACCCTGAGGACACATCATCCAGCAGGCAATGGCTCAAGTGGCTGGGACTCTTAAGCCATTTGGAAACCTGCCTCTCAGCTTTTTAAAAGTTGTCTCAAAATAATCAACTTCTTTAAAAACACTTAAAGACAGAGAAAGAGGGGAGAGATACAGTCCACCCACTAGTTCACTCCCTAAATGCCTACTACATCCACAGATGGGTCAGGCTGAGGCCAGAAATCTTGGGGTTCAATATGGGCTTCCATGCAGGCTGTAGGGATCCAAGTACTCAAACCAATCACCTACTACCTCCCAGAGGGTGTACTGGCAAGAATATGGAATCAGAAGAACAAAGTTCATACCCAGGTACTCTCGGATATGAAATGAGGACATCCCCCAAAATTTAACCTCTTCACCAATCCTTTAAATTTTTATTGGTTTTTCCATGGAAAATAACAACAAAAATACTGAATGAATGAACTGCATCACGAGAGAAAACAGCTCTTGTGCTGTGAGTTTCAGGGTAGAAGTTGGCATCCAGCTACTTGGGGAGATCTCTGCACGTTTATGGGTTTGTTGCCAGACTTAGTGCTCTGGATTGGAAATGATTTGTCCCCTCTGAAACTCATGGGGAAATTTAATCCCAGTTGTGAGATATTAAAAAGTGGGTCCAGGTCAGACTTCAGAAGAGGTGATTAGGATAAATCCACTCACGTGATTAATGGGTCAATGGCTGATCTCCGGGGGTCTCCCATGAAATCCACTTTAATTGGCCTCTCTCTCCCGCCCTGTATTTGTCCCCCAGCCACCTCAGGCCTCTGCCAACAAAAGGACACCGTCAGGCGCTGGTCAACCTCGGACCAAAACCTTGAGCCAAATAAACCGCTTCTACCGCTCACCCGGCGTGGGACGCTGTGCTCAGGTAACAGGACAAGGACGCAGTGCCCCAGGAAGAGCTACTCCGAGAGAACCCGGCGGTGTACCTGAGACTCCACTCCCCGTGGAGTTAGAACACTCAGGGCAATCAGGGCACCCTGGGCAGAGAGAGGGGCAGGAGGACCCGCAGACCACAGCTCCTCCCCACAGTGCAGTCCACGGTCCCCCTGAGGACCGTCCCGCCCTAACTGCACAAACAGGGCAGACCTGGGGCTGCGGTCCCTGGGCTGAGCCCGCACGGGCAGAAGCCCGGGTCCTGGCCACCAGCGCAGCTCCCACCCGGTGGGCCCCACACTCACCATTTCCTCGCTTCGCTTCCGAGGCATTCTGGGGTCCTCGGGCGGCTCCTGCGGTGCAGGAAGTTCACACAGCGCAGCCCCTGAGGCACCTGCGCCCGCTCAGCAGCAGCACCGGGGACCCCTCCCAGCGCTGCCACAAAGAAAGGTCCCGCGGGGCTCCGCAGCGTCGCCCTGACGTGCCTGATTGGACCGTGGCCGCAGCCGGCCCGCGCGACGTCACAGAAGGTGCAGCCAATCAGCATCCCCTAGGCTGGGGCGGTTCCTTGGGGCGGGGCCTGGTAACAGGGGAGGTGGGGCTCAGACTGGAGCCGCCGTCTTCTCCGGCCCGGATGCTCCGGCAGCAGGGGGCGCTGTCCCAGCTCTGGTGACCTCGGCTTCTGGGCGCCCTCAGCTGTCTGCGACCCTGCTGGATCCTGTGAGCCCAAGCTTGCTTCCTGAGAGCAGCAGTTCACAAGATGCTCACTGAACGCTGCCTTTCCCGCAGTCTTGGCTTCTTGTTGGTAGCTCATCTGAGGGTAAAGCTGTTTATCTGAATGTACTTAAAGATATCACATGGACTATTTTTTCTTTGATTTCTCTTACAGGGATTTGTTTGTTAGTCTCTGTTTTGTCCTTCAAATCGTGTTCTGTTTATTTCTTGCTGGTGAATAGTGAACCAGTTGATGGCATGTATTGACTTTCTACCCAGTAATCTTGTTTAATTTTCTTAATATTTTCTGTTACATATGAATTACGATGGATTATCTGTTTATAATGGCATCATCCACAAATATTGACAGTTTTGTTGCTTAAAAGTTGGTCCTTTCACCCAGTATTTCCTTTTTATTAATTTCTCTGACTACACTTCATGTGCAATGTTGAAGAGAAATAATGAGAACAGACAACTTTGTCTAGGTCTGCTTCCAGGGGAAAATATTTTAATGTTCTGTGTCAATTATGCTGTTTTTAATAGGTTCACTGTAGTAGGTAATCTTAGTTGGAATAATGAAGTTGCTATGATGTACTATTCTAACAGCTTCTTATTTAAGGTTAGGTACTAAATTTGATTAAATCTTCTAAGTGATTATGTAACTTTTTCTTATATTTTTACTCACATGGATAATCGACATTTGTTTTGAATTGTTAACCACCTTTGCATCTTTTAGTATATCCAGCGTGTTATTAATATATGATTTTATATATTGTTTAACACAATAATTTTTCTTAAAGTATTTGTATTGCTTTTTATTAAAGAGATGTTCCTTAAATTCCCTTTTATTTCATGTCCTTATCTTATCATGCCATCAATACAGTGTTGGATGTACAAGGGACGTCTTTACTGCATTATATGATGATACTGTTGTAGGCTTCATAAGAGCAGAACAAGGTATCTTTATTTTCCCAAAGAAACTTTATTTAATGAGTACAAATTTCATAAGTACAACCTTAGGAATACAGTAATTCTTCTGATTATGCTCACCCTTTACCTCCACTCCCACCTCACATCCTCCTCCCTCTCCCATTCTCACCCATTCTCCATTAAGAAAAAAAACTCTTTCTCCACAGTCAAGAAAAGTGCTGTTCAAGCCATTGCTTCTTAAAGTGTCAATTTCACTTCTACAGATTTCCTTTCAGGTGATCTATTAGTTATTACAGATCAGGGAGAACATTTAGTATTTCTTCCTTTGGGAATGGCTTATTTCACTAAGTATGATGATTTCCAGATTCATCCATTTTGTTGCAAATGACAAGATTTCATTTTTTAACCACTGTGTAGCATTCCATAGAGTACATATCCCATAATTTTTTTATCCAGTTTTCAGTTGACAGACATTTAGGTTGATTCCATGTCTTAGTTATTGTGAATTGAGCTTCAATAAACATGGGGGGGGGTGCAGATAACTCTTTTATTTGCTAATTTCATTTCCCTTGGGTAAATTCCCAGGGATGGGATGGCTGGATCATATGGTAGGACTATATTCAGATTTCTGAGGTATCTCCAAACTGATTTCAATGATGGTTTTACCAGTTTACATTCCCTCAACAGTGGATTAGGGTACCTTTTCCCATACATTCTGACCAGCATTTGTGGTTTGTTGATTTTTGTATGAAAGCCATTCTAATTGGGGTGAGATGAAACCTCATTGTGCTTTTGATTTGCATTTTCCTGATGGCTAGTGATCCTGAACATTTTTTCCTGTGTCTATTGGCCATTTTGGATTTCCTCTTTTGAAAAATATCTGTTTAAGTCTTTGGTCCATTTCTTAACTGGTTGTTTGTTTTATTGTTGTGGAGATATTTGATCTATTTATATATTCTCATTGTTAATCCTTTATCACTTGCATTGTTTGCAAATAATTTCTCTCATTCTGTTGGTTGCCTCTTCACTTTCCTGAGTGTTTCTTTTGCTGTACAGAAGCTTCTCAATTTGATGCAAAATCTTCTGTTAATTTTTGGCTTTGATTGCCTGTGCCTCTGGGATCTTTTCCAAGAACTCTTTGCCTTTGCCAGTGTCTTACAGAGTTTCCCAAATGTTCTCCAGTAATTTAATAATATCAGGTGATAGATTTAGATCTGAAATCCATTTTTAATTGATTTTTGTGTACGGTATAAGGTAGGGGTTCTGCTTCAGATGCCTGCATGTGGAAATCCAGTTTTCCCAGCACCATTTGTTGAAGAGACTGTCTTTGCTCCAGGGCTTGGTTTTAGCTCCTTAGTCAAATAGCAGTTGTTGTAGATGCTTGGATTGATTTCTGATGTTTCTATTCTGTTCCATTGATCTATCCATCTGTTTTTGTACCAGCACCGTGATGTTTTGGTTATAACTGCTTTGTAATATGTCTTGAAATCTGGTATTGTGATGTCTCTGGCTTTGTCTTTGTTGTATAACATTGTTTCAGCAATTCAAGGTCTCCTATGCCTCCATATGAATTTCAGCATCATTTTTTCTAGATCTGAGAAGAATGTCTTTGGTATTTTGATTGGTATTGCATTGAATCTGCAGATTGCTTTTGGAAGAATGGACATTTTGATGTTATTGATTCTTCCAATCCATAAACATGGGAGATTTTTTCATTTTTTGTGTCTTCTATTTTTTTTTTCTTTAATGTTTGTAATTCTCATCATGAGATCTTTGACATCGTTGGCTAAATTTATTTCAAAGTGTTTGATTTTTTTGTAGCTATTGTGAATGCAATCAATCTTAGAAGTTCTTTTTCAGTCATGGCATTGTCTGTATATACAAAGGCTGTTGATTTTTGTCTGTCGACTTTGTATCCTGTTACTTTATCAAAGTCTTCTATGGGTTCCAATAGTCTCTTGGTGGAGTCTTTTGGGTCCCCTATATATAGAATCATGTCATCTGCAAATAGGGATAATTTGACTTCCTCATTCCCAATTTGAATTCCTTATTTCTTTTTGTTGTCTAATGGCTCTGGCTAAAACTTCCAGGATTCTATTGAATAGCAATGGCAAGAGTAGATATCCTTGTCCAGTTCCAGATCTCAGTGGGAATGCTTCCAACTTTTCCCCACTCAATAGGACACTGGCTGTTGGTTTGTCATAAATTACCTTGATTATGTTCAGGAATGTTCTTTCTATACTCAGTTTGCTTAGAGTTTTCTTCATGAAAGGGTGCTTTCTCTGCATCTAATGAGATAATCTTGTGGTTTTTCTTCAACAGTTTGTTAATGTGATGTATCACATTGATTTGCAAATGTTGAACCATCCTTGAACACCAGAGATACATCACACTTGATCCAGGTGAATGATCTTCCCTATGTATTGCTTGATTTGAAGGGCTAAAATTTTGTTGAGGATATTGGCATCTATGTTCATCAGGGAAATTGGTCTGTAATTCTCTTTCTGTGTTGTATCTTTTTCAGGTTTAAGAAATAAGGTAATGCTGGCTTCATAAAAAGAATTTGGGAGGATTCTCTTCATTTCAATTGTTTTGAATAACTAAAGAAGCGGAGTTAGTTCTTTAAATGTCTGGAAGAATTCAGCGGTGAAGAAATCTGGTACTGGCCTTTTCTTTGTTGGGAGGGCCTTTATTACTGATTCAATTTCTGTCTTGGTAATGGGTCTATTTAGATTTTCTATGTCTTCTTGGTTCAATTCTTGTGGGTTGTTTGTGTCCAGGAATCTACCCATTTCTTCAAGGTTTCCCAGTTTGTTGGCATACAGCTTTTTGTAGTAATTTCCTATGTATCTTTTTATTTCTGTGGTGTCTGTTGTTACATTTCCTTTTTCTTATCTGATTTTTATTGATTTGGGTCTTCTCCTTTTTCTGGTTAGTTGGGCAATGGTGTGTCAATTTTGTTTATTTTTTCAAAAAAACAGCCCTTCCTTTTGCTCATCTTTTGCATTTTTTTTTGTTTCAAATTTATTGATTCTTCTCTAATTTTAATTAATTCTTTCCTCCTACTAGTTTTTGGTTTGGTTTACTGATATTTTTCTACATAGCTCATTTATTTGGTGCCTTCCCAGTTTCTTGATGTAGGCACATATTGCTCTAAACTTTCTTCTTAAAACTGCTTTTGCCATATCCCATAAGATTTGATGTGTTGTGGTCTTCATTTGTTTCCAGAAATTTTTTATTTCTCTTTTGATTTTTTCTATGACCCACCGTTCATTCAGGAGCATGTTGTTCAGTTTCCCTGTGCTTGCATATGTTCTAGGGATTCCTGAGTTGCTGACTTCCATCTTCATTCAATTGTGGTCTGAGAAGATGCATGATATGAATTTGATTTTTTTTTTGAGTTTGTTGAGATTTGCTTTATGGCCTAGTATGTGGTCAATCCTAGAGAAAGTTCCATGCACTGCTGAGAAGAATGTGTGTTCTGCAACTGTAGGATGAAAAGTTCTATAGAGCTCTGTTAAGTCGGTTTTGTCTACAGTGTTGATTAAATCTGCTGTTTCCTTGCTGAGTTTATGTCTGGTTGATCTTTCCATTGCTGGAAGTGGGGTATTGAAATCCCCCATTACTACTGTATTGAAGTCTAAGTCTCCTTTAAATTCTTAAACATTTCTTTTAAATAGCCGGGTGCCCTGTAATTAGGTGTGTATACATTTATAATAGTTACATCTTCCTGTTGAATTGATCCTTTAATCATTACTTAGTGCCATTCTTTGTCTTTCTTAACAGTGTTTGTGTTAAAGGTTATTTTGTCTGATATTAGGATGGCACCATCAGCCCATTTTTGGTTTCTATTGGCATGGAATATCTTTTTCCATGCTTCCACTCAGTCTGTGTGCATCTTTGTTGGTGAGATGTGTTTCTTGTAGGCAACAAATACATGTGTTTGTTTTTTAATCCATTCAGCCAGTCTGTATCTTTTAACTGGAGAGTTGAGGCCATTTACATTCAAGGTAACTATTGATAAGTAACGACTTTGCCCTGCCATTTTTCCAGAAATATTCCTATTTTTTTACTTTGAATTTCCTTTGAACTTTTACTGAGGGATTTTCTTCTTTTACCTTCTTTTGTAGTGGTGACCATGTTTCTGTGTTTCCCTGTGCAACACATCCTCAAGCATCTTTTGTAGGGTTGGACGAGTGGTGACAAATTCTGTTTCTGTCAATTTTTGTTTTTTTATGGAAGGGCTTTATTTTACCTTCATTCACAAATAGAGCTTTGCAGGGTATAATATTCTGGGTTGACATTTTTTTTTCTCTTAAGACTTGGAATATATCTCGCCACTCTCTCCTAGCCTGTAGTATTTCTGATAAAAAGTCCACTCTTAGTCTAATTGGAGATCTTCTGAAAGTAATCTGGTATTTCTCTTGTGCACACTTTAGAATCTTTATGTTTCACTGTGGTGAGTTTGATTACAATGTGTCATGGTGAAGAGCTTTTGTGGTTATGTCTATTAGGATTTCTATGTGCTTCTTGTACTTGGATGTCTCTTTTTTTTCTCCAAATTAGGGAAGTTTTCTGTTATTATTTCACTAAAAAGGCCTTCTAATCCTTTATTTCTTTCCATGCCTTCAGGAACTCCTAGAACTTGTATGTTGGGTCATTTGATAGTATCCTGTAGATTCCCAACATTGTTTTTTAGCTTCTAATTTCCTCTTCTTGTTTTGGATTGACTGTATAATTTCTTATGCTTTGTCTCCTAAGTCTGATATACTTTCTCATGCTTCACTGATCCTATTGTTAAGGCTCTCCACTGTATTGTTTACTTGTACTATTAAATTCTTCATTTCATTTTGATTTCTCTTTAAGATCTCAATTTCATGGGAGAAATTTTTTTTCATGTCCTGTATGGATTTCAGTAGTTCATGCATTTGCTTCTGCTTACTTTATGTAATCTTATGATCAGTTCTCTGAATTCCATTTCTTGCATTTCTTTTATCTCATCATCTTCACAATTTAGTATTGAGGTGTTGTGTTCTTTTGGGGGCATCATGTTGTCTACCTTATTCTTGTTTCTTCTTGTTTCTTGAATTGGTGCATTTGTTGTTCAGCATTTGTGGAGATACTCATTGATGTCTTCTTTTTTGTTATTGTGGTGGTGGCAGCTTTCATCATTGTACTATGACTCTGTAGATAAGTGGAATGTCTATTTTCAATGAATATCTAGAGGCTTGTAGTGGGTGTGGCCAGGGAGCTTTCTTCAGTTCTCCAGGGAAAAGGGTGTGCCTAAGGTGACACAGCCAGGTTTGGCTTGGTAAATCTTCTCTCTCTCTTTTTTAATCAGAAGGGAAATTTATTCTGCTAAGCTGAGCTCCTTTCCTCAAAGAAGACAAGTGTCTTATGTCTTATGTTGGAGACATACCAGGGTACTTCAAACAGTTTGTGTGAATGGAGTTAAAAATAAGTTTATTTTCTGAAAGTAGATCATTGTAAAAATTAAGAATGGAAATGGGAGAGGGAGGAAGAAGCATGGAGCATGGGTGGGAGGGAGGGTAGGCTAGGAAGGACCACCATGTCCATAAATCTGTATATATAGAATACAGGAAACTT